>NC_041380.1:503228493-503244709 GCF_002162155.2 Triticum dicoccoides
CCGCCCCAACCTGCCCCGCCGCAACCAGCGCCGTCGCCCCCGCGCTGCCCCAACCGGTGCCGCCAGGACCTAGCACCCCCGCACGCCGCCGTTCACCTCCCTCACGGCCACCTCCACTCCTCCCCAACGGCCGACGCGTGACCCTCCTCCTCCACGGCCAGCGAGCTTCCTCCACCCTCTGATCCAGCTGCCGCAGGCCCTCGGGATCCCCATGTGTTGTCGCTGGGCCATGGATCCCCGGGCGCCGCCGCAGCGTCCTGGATCCCGAGCGCCGTCGCCGGTCCTTGGATTCCATCTGCTGCCGCTCATCCAGCACCATGCAGAGGCTCCTCATCCCGAGCTCTACGCAGTCCCGGACTCCGACCACCATCCACCGGCATCGTTGGATCTCGGAGGTGCCTCCTCCTCCTCCCCCTTGTGCTTCACAGCCGCTGGCGACCTACCTCACATATCGGATCAAGACTCCTCCCGCGCAGTGCCGAGCACAACCGTGAATAAAAATCGCCCTATCCCTTTCCTCATTCTGTGTAAAGTGATGGTACTATTCTATTTTTGAAGAATCACTCCATTTTCATTGATTTATGTTAGAGTGTGTGTTCTGAAGTTCATGTTCTCAATATCGTGAAATTCAAAATACTGTAACTGAGAAAAGTTCAGAAAAATATTTCTGGTTCCTGGAAGTTCATACATTCTGTTCGTGGAAAAAATCGTGTAGTGCTTCAAAATGAGGTTCTCTGGTGCATAAATCATGATCAGAGGAGAGGAAAAAATAGTGGAATAAGACTTGTGTGAGATGAACAACATTTGACAATACAACTTTGTTGTTTCTTATTTTCTTATGAATGATATTTTGTCAAACTTTGAACAGAGGATTAGGTTGTTTTGGCTCTTCCCTGTTGGTATGTTTCTCTACAAAAAAAATGCTACACACTTGTGTGTCTAAGTTGAGCACGCATGTTAATTCCTGTGAAGGGAACCAGTGTTGCTGTGATGGTATACTATGAGGAAAATGTTAAAGCATGGTGCAAACTCCATATATTTACGCCTAACTAGAAACCTCATAATACATACTGTTGGTTAATGGTTTCATACTTTCATGTGCGTATACTTGTGCTAAAAATATTTTCTTTATAAATGCAAAAAAATATTTCGTGCACGCATTGAAAAAAGATATGATCTTTCTTGTTCTACAGGAAATCTTATGAAGTTTTCTTTTCAATTAACTTCCGTGTAACTTCAATTATTCATCCTAAACCTACCACCTTTGAGTTTGCCGGGAAAAATATGTAAGTGCAATTTTTCTATCTTGGTAGTGATCTGTAGTAGAACTTTCTGCTACTGCACACACTCGCAAATAGGACATTTTACAGGCCACCCGTCCCAACCTTCACCGCCACCTGCATCCCTCCGACGTTGCCCTCCCAGCCTACACCGCTGCCTACATCCCGTGAAATACTCGGCCCCCGGAGAGCCGCTTCCTGAACTTCCGGTCAAATCTGACCGGATCCCGGCGACATCCTCCGCCCTGGCGACGTGAGCGCTCCCTTTCCCGGCTCCATGCATCCCTGCGCAACCCCCTCCCCTGGATCCTTGACGGGCTCCGGCGCCGCGTCAACGAACGCCAAGGTCGTCGCCTCACTCCACCATGAGCACCACTACATCCCACCCCGCCACTGCACCCTGCCTTCCTCCAGCTCCCACTACTCCCAAATCGCCTCCACCCATCGCCGTTGTTGCCCATGGTCGTGGAAGACAGCCACATGTTTTGTTTGTGTTGTGAAGAACAAAACAAAGTTGCCTGAAGATTTGGAGCAGTTCAAAGAATCTCACAGTGGAAGGAATCATGTGGGAAAAAGTTGCTTTCACCCATCCCGGTGCTGCAAAAAATTCTGTTGATTGTGTGTCATCACAATTTTTTTATCTATCATGTGGTGCTACTTCTCTCTCTCCCTATCTCTCTCTAATTGATTCTAATCCAAAGTCAACAGTGCCCCCAAACATCTACTTATTAAAGAATGGAAACAAGAAGTTCAAAAATAAAATAACAAGAAGTTGACCTTTTCAAAATAGAGCGCTTCAAAATTTCAAAAAAAGGATTAAGAAAATCAGATTACAAATTCATAAAAAACTCATATATTTTCACGTATCCAAGAGAAGTTCAGATTAATAACTGCCAGAAGTTCATGTACTAAACGGTGTGCATTTTGTATTAAAAATAATAAAAAAGAAAAGTCTAAAAGTTTTTTTTTGTTATAAGTTCAAGTCCTTTGTCGGAGAAAGTTAAAAAAATTATTGTGAGGAAGGTTTGTACAAAAAATATCATTTGTGTAACACTGACGAGTGAACGAGAAAATTACAAATGAAAATACGACATAGAAGTTCAACATGAAAACAGCTGGAAGTTCAACTACTACAGTGAATGAATTTTAGATGAAAAACTTTTAAACCGTCGCGAGTATGAAAAACGATCAACACGGGGAAGTTGCGTGTTTAAATCGGCTTTCCACCGGTATATTACTTGCTCAATTCCGATGAGTGTTCCGGTGAGGGGATGGAGAGCTACGGGCAAAAAAACCACAGGAAAAACAGAGTAAAGTTCAAGTAGACATGCCGAGAAGTTCAGGTTCTTCACGCGGTGCATTTTCGAAGAATCTGTTTCGCGATAAAGGCAGAACAAATGATCTCGCCATTTTTGAAATTACGAGAAAACAGCTAAGAATCAAAGAAAACCATCAACATGAAAAAGTTTCGCATTTTTCTTAGCTTTTTAATGGTATATTATTTGTCCAATGCTTTTTAATAAAAAACTAGGGTTTTTATTCCCAAACTAGAAGTTCAAATTAAAAAATCAGAGAAGACCAAATTAAAAAAGAGGAGCATTTCAAAAGATTTTGTAAAAACAAATTTCCCCTGTTCTTTAAAAACTAGAAGTTCAAAATAAAATAACGGTGTGGTATCATTGTTTATATAAAAAAGCATTTTCCCCGTTACTAACCAATAAAACTAAGAAGTTCAAATTTAAAAAATGGTGAAGTTTGATGTCTATAAAAAATTCAGATTTTTGACATTATTAAAAGTAAAACCAAGAACTTCAAATTTTTAAAACAAGGAAGTTCAAAAAAAAACTCGATTTTCCTCGTTACTAAAGAATAAAACTATGAAGTTCAAATTAAAATAATTGAGAAGTTCAAAGTTTGTAAAAACCTCACATTCTCGTTACTAAAGAATCAAACTAATAAGTTTGAATTAAAATAAGGGAACAACTAAAAAAGTTTAAAAAGATTTTCCCCATTTTTTCCAACACTAGGATTTTCCCTGATATTAAAGATTAAACCACGAAGTTCCAAAATAGAAAAAGACAAATTCGATGTTTATTTTAAAATCAAACACAATTCTTTATTCAACAAAATAAAATATGTGAAGTTCAAATTAAAATAACTGAGAAGTTCAAAGTATATAAAACCCTAGGATTTATAATCTCAAAAAACAAAAAAAACAATGTCATTTTGGGCATTTTTCCCCAATACTAAAGATTAAAATTAAGAAGTTCAATTCCAAAGACCGGAGTAGTTAAATGTATGTAAAAAGTCAGGTGTCCTAGTCACTAGAGAATAAAACCAAGAAGTTCAATTGGAAAAAGCGGAAAAGTTTGATATTTATTTGAAAAATTGGACTTTTCCAGTTACTAAAGAATAAAACCAATTAGTTCAATTCCAAATAACGAAGAAGTTTGATGTTTCTAAAAAACCTCCAATTTTCACATTTCTAAAAACACACAATGAAGTTCGAATAAAAAAGGTAGAACGGTTCGGTGTCTATAAAAAACTCAAATATTTTCATGTAATCGAGTGAAGTTCGGATTAATAACTATGAGAAGTTGAAGTACTACACTATGTGTATTTTGTATGAAAAAAAATGAAAAAGCAAAGGCTAAAATATTTGTTTCTAGAAGTTCAAGTGCTCGGCTTGAGAAAGTTCAAAAATTCTTATGAGACAGGTTGAACAAAAATACGTGACAGAAGTTCAAGGTGAAAACAGCGGCATGTTCAACTACTACATGGAATGCGTTTCAGATAAGAATATAAAACTAGAAAACAAAAATCTTAAAAGGTTTGTTGTAAGAAGTTCACGTGCTCCTCCGTTCACGATTCGGAATTTATATTGCGGGACATCCGACCTCCAATTACATATTTGAAAATGGCAAAAAATGACGTCCGACTTTCAATTGCGTGTAATTCAACGTATACACAAAAATGTGACAGAAGTTCATAGTGAAAACAATGAGAAGTTCAAGTACTGCAAGGAATGCATTTCACGTGAGAAAATAAAAGTGTAGAAAAATAAAAGCTTAAATGGTTTGTTGAAAGAAGTTCAAGTGCTCTGTCCGGAGAAGTTAAAAAATTCTTGCGAGAGAGGTTCACCTTCTATTTCCATGTTCAATTTTTTCCGTATAAAAATCGAATACAATTCTTTACTCAAAAACATAAAAAAGGTGAAGTTCATATTGGAATAACAGAGAAGTTCAGAGTTTATTAAAACCTAGGATTTACCTGTTCAAAAAATAAAAATCACAACGCCATTTTTTGCACTTTTAAAAACAACTCATAAACGAAAAAATGGTTGCTAGAAGTTCAAGTGCTCGGTGAGGAAAAGTTCAAAAAATTCTTGTGAGACAGGTTCGTCGTGTATTTAGATGTCCAAAATACATAAAAAAATATGTTGTTTTTTGTGTTTTAAATAATTCTCTCAAACTAGAGAGAAGTTCAAAGTGATAATAATCAAAAGTTCACATACTACATGGTGTGTATTTCATATATGGAAAAAAACAATAAAGTGAAACAGAGTGAAGTTCAAACAGACATGCCCCAGAAGTTCAACTACTTCACACAGTGCAAAAAACAGCACGTCAAAAACAGAGTGAGGTTCAAACAGACATGCTCGTGAAGTCCAACCACTTCACGTAGTGCGTTTCCATTTGCAATGAAGGCAGAAATCATGATCTCATCATTTCTTTAATTTACTTCAAAACCACAGGAATATCATCTGTGTAAGTTCAAGTTCTCGATCGAAGAAAGTTAAAAAATATATTGTGAGAGAGGTTTGTACAAAAAGAGTATCATTTGTGTAACACTGACGAAATGGATGAGAAAATTACAAAGGAAAATATGTCACAGAAGTTCAACGTGAAAACAGAACGAAGTTCAACTACTATAGTGAATGAATTTGAGATGAAAAACTTTTAAAATCGTCGCGAGTATGAAAAAATGATCAACACGGAAAAGTTGTGTGTTTACAATAGCTTTACATCGGTATATCACTTGCTCAATTCCAGTGAGTGGATGGAGAGCTACGAGCAGTGGATGAAGAGCTACGAGCAAGAAAAGCACATGAAAAAACACAGTGAAGTTCAGGTACATGTGCTGAGAAGTTCAGGTTCTTCACGCAGTGCATTTTCGAAGAATCAGTTTCACGATAGAGGTAGAATGAATGATCTCGTCATTTTCGAAATTACTTGAAAACGGCTAAGAATCAGAGAAGACCATCAACATGAAAAAGTTTCGCATTTTCCGTAGCTTTTCAACGGTATATTATTTGCCCAACTCCGATAAAGTTTGTAGAAATTACGGCAAAAATACGTTTTTCGCCATTTTCGAAACTGACTTAAAACCGTAAAGAATTGGGAGAAACAATACATACCAAAAAGTTTCGCATTTGTTCAAGCTTTCCAACGCCATATCATTTGTTGCATTTGGACGCACGGTTAAAAAATTAGCTCGAAAATACGAACTCGGTAGGACTTGGACCATTTTCTAAATTACTCTTAAACCATTCAAAATTAGAAACAAAACCTTCAAGATCAAAAAGTAGCGCATTTTCATAAGCTTTCCAATGCCATATCATATGCCTCCATTGGATTAGCCGTTTAGAAATGACATCGAAAAAATGAACTCAGCTGTTCGGTTTACAAAATTTTACGTTTTTCCAAATTACTCTTTAACCATAGGGAATTAGAGAAAACTTTCAACATGTGGAAGGAGCGGTTTTGCAGCAGCTTTCCAACGTCATATTATATGCCTCATTCCGATAAACGGTTTAGAAATGTGATCAAAAATACGATTCACGTTTTTTGTGCGAAGAAAAAACGGTTTTCAAAACTGCTCTTATACCGCTTATATTTTGCCAAAAATTTAAGTTCGGTCATGATATTGGGGTCCATAGCTTTCCAACGGTATATCGCAAGCCCCATTTGGGCAATGTTGGCGGAAGTTCAACCTGGTTCACGGGGAAATTCAATGTACTACTAGCGAGGCAGGTCAGGTTGTGATCAGAATATTATTCCGATCCCGTGATCAGAATAGTGTTTATGTATATATATATACATATATATATATATATATATATATATATATATATATATATATAATGTTACTATTCATCATCCAGGGTGCAGAATAAGTTATTCCTCACCCGAGGTAATCGTACGATCATTTCATAATTAAATTACGTTTCAAATTCAAATAGTTACATTCCTATTGATTCACTACGTAAAATTTGACATAAGAAAATAAAAATATAGGTCATAAGACAAGAAAATTTGCAGTTTATGTGTATTTTAGACTATGTTTTTACGTTTGTAATTTTACGTAACATAAAATATTTTTTACTGTGATTACCTATTTTCTTACGGTCCCTATTTGCGTCAGAAATAAGACAAAACTTACGGAACGTAAAATTACGATGCATTGATGGTAAAATAGAGCGGGGTGAAGAATAACTAATCCTCACCCAGGGTGACGAATAGCGCGACCCTATATATATATATAAACACTATTCTGATCACGGGATCAGAATAATGTTCTGATCACAACATGAACTTCCCGAGTAACGCGCCTGACCTTCCCCGAGTACTAGGTTGAACTTCAGCTAAAAGGTGTCCAAATGGGGCTTGCGATATACCGTTGGATAGCTATGAACATCAGTATCATGACCCAAGTTAAATTTTTGGTAAAATGTAAGCGGTTTAAGAGCAGTTTTGAAAACCGTTTTTTCTTCATATAAAAAACGTGAATTGTATTTTCGATCGCATTTTTAAACCGTTTATCGGAATGAGGCAAATAATATGGCGTTGGAAAGCTACTGCAAAACCGCTCCTTCCATATGTTGAAAGTTTTCCCTAATTCCCTACGGTTAAAGAGTAATTCGGAAAATCGTAAAGTTTCACAAACCGAACACCCGAGTTCGTATTTTCGATGCCATTTCTAAGCGGCTAATACAATTGAGGCAAATAATATGGCGTTGGAAAGCTTATGAAAATGCGCTACTTTTTTATGTAAAAGTTTTCCCTAATTTTGAATGGTTTAAAAGTAATTTAGAAAATGGTACAAGTTCCACCGAGTTCGTATTTTTGAGCTAATTTTTTAACCGTACATCCAAATGCAGCAAATGATATGGCGTTGGAAAGGTTGAAGAAATGCGAAACTTTTTTGTATACATTGTTTCTCCTAATTCATTACGGTTTTATGTCAGTTTTGAAAATGGTTAAAAACGTATTTTTGCCGTAAGTTCTACAAACTTTATCCGAATGGGGCAAATAATATACCGCTGAAAAGCTACGGAAAATGCGAAACTTTTTCATGTTGATGGTTTTCTTTGAATCCTGACCGTTTGCAAGTAATTTCGAAAATGGCGAGATCATTCGTTTTGCCTTTATCGCGAAATAGATTCTTCGAAAATGCACCGCGCGAGGAACCTGAACTTCTCGGCATGTCTACTTGAACTTCACTTTGTTTTTCACGTGCTTTTTTTGCTCGTAGATCTCCATCCACTGCTTGCAGCTCTCCATCCACTCACTAAAATTGAGCAAGTGATATACCGATGGAGAGCTGTTGTAAACACGCAACTTTCCCGTGTTGATCATTTTTTCATACTCGCGACGATTTTAAAAGTTTTTCATCTGATACTCATTCAGTGTAGTAGGTGAACTTCCTACTATTTTCACGTTGAATTTCTGTGACATATTTTTCATTTGTAATTTTCTCATCCATTCGTCAAGTGTTACACAAATGGTATTTCTTTTCTATAAACCTCTCTCACAATTTTTTTACTTTCTACGGCGGAGGACTTGAACTTATATGAACAAACTTTTAGTCTTTGCTTTTTTTATTCTTTTTAATACAAAATGCACACCCTGTAGTACGTGAATTTCTGGCAGTTATCAAGCTGAACTTCTCTCGGTTATGTGAAAATATCTGAGTTTTTTATGAATATTAATCTGAATTTCTTAATCTTTTTTATGTAATTTTGAAGCGCTCTATTTTGAACTTCTTGTTTCCATTCTTTAATAACGAGGAAAATCTAAGTTTTCTATAATCATCGAACTTCTTCATCTTTTTAATTTGGACTTCCTGGTTTATTTCTTAATCTTTTTTATGAAATTTTGAAGCGCTCTATTTTTAAAAGTTGAACTTCTTGTTTCCATTCTTTAATAACGAGGAAAATCTGAGTTTTCTATAATCATCGAACTTCTCCATCTTTTTAATTTGGACTTCCTGGTTTTATTCTTTTAGTAATAAAAAATTCAACTTTTTGATAGACATCGAGCCACTCCATTTTTAAATTTGACCTTCTTTTATGTATTTTTAGAAATGTGAAAATTGGGGTTTTGTTAGAAACATCGAACTTCTTCATTGTTTCGAATTGAACTTATTGGTTTTATTCTTTAGTAACAAGAAAATTTTGTTTTTCTAAATAAATATCAAACTGCTCCGCTTTTTCAACTTGAACTTCTTGGTTTTATTCTCTATTAACGAGATAACCTGAGTTTTACAAAATCATAGTTTTTTAAACTTCCAAAATGAATTATGAGTTTCTTTCATAAATTACACGAGTTTGCTTAAAAAGTTAAACTTATTTTTTGAAGTCCCAAAGGTTTCATCTCCCGAACTTCTCAATTTTCACCATGCTAACTCAAACTTTTTTTGCAATCCTCATGATTTTTGTTTGTTGAAACGTTTTTTTCTTCTTCCAAACTTACAAGTATCAATCATTGTTTCTGCTTGAATTTTTTCTGTACTTTTCCTACCACATGAAACAATTCTGTTTTGAGTTCGAAAGGTGTGTAACACATAACACCGAGAGACACATTTGTTCTTACTTTTTATTTTCTTCGAGACATAAAGAAAAATAGCTTCAACATTTTACTTATTCCTGTTTTCAAAAAGAGAAACAAACACTATTTTGTACTATGAGAAGTTTTTTTGCAGTGTGAAAAGTTTGATCTTTTTATGATGAACTTTCTTGTTGATTATTCCTTTTTTATATACAATGAACTGTGCAAGTTTCTCATGTTTAACTTCTATCTTTCTAATACACACAACTTTTTACAAGAACTATTCAACTATTGCTAAAAATTTATTTAAAACATTCAACATTCAAAACAAGTTTAAAACAAATACTTATAGAGTCTCTTGCATTTTTTTTGCGGCCTGAACATCATCTAAAAACGGCAACTGCTGGAAAAAAATTGTCAACTTCTTTCTTTGTAAACAGCAATTGTCAAAATAGTGTGTCTCTCTTGCGTGCAAGTGTGAAGGTAGTGTTTTGTGCTTCTAACTTGGGTTCTCCTCTCACCACATGTGGCTGTCTAGTGCACGCCAACACCACACTCCCTGCGGACGCGAACTGGACAGAAGCACGCATGTGCCGTGGGACTGCATAGGCTCATTGGCCAAACTTACCAGGCTAGATGGATCTTCTTGTTTCCAGCCGAGCACCCTCAGCATCGGCAAGCAGGACCACACCTCAAAAAGTAAGTATTTTTCTATTCTTACACCGTCCAGGGGAAATGACATGCAGAGCAGTTTTCTCTCTCTTTACGTAAGTTCAATCTCTTCTCCACATGCGAGGCACTTCGGCCGACAGGAAGCAATGCAGTTTCCTGGCGGCAGGCACTCGCGTGCTCGTGCTCCTTACGCACATCCGGAAGGTAGGAGATGAGCGGGCGGTTGACCCATGGTCAGGGAGGCCACAGAGTGCCATGCGCGGCTGCAATCAGAGATGTCAATGGAAGGTCGATGACAGGAGCCATTGAAGGTCGGCAAGAGATGCCTGTGCAGGTCAGGCTCCATGGATGGCGACCCATGGCTAGCTTGCATCTATGTGTGAAGACAAGGCAGTAGCCTCAGCTGATTGTAAGGGCGGCACGACCGGGCGGTGGAGGACGCCATGACTCCGACGCAGATTTGGAGCGGCGCTCCCACGTGGGAAGCTCTCACGCCGGCGGCGGGAGAGGAGGAAGGCCGCGGCGCGAGAGGAGGAAGGTCGCGGGGGCAAAGGAGGATGGATGTGCATCACCGTCGGTGGTCGAGGAGCAGGGGCACAGTATAAAGGATGAGGCACGAGGTGACTGTGGCACGCAATTTGGGGAGCGAGCGGCGGTGGCAGTGTGACCATGGAGTGTGGCGCCGGTTGCGAGGCGATCTGGGGAGGGCGACGGCGGTGGTGGCGCGATCCGGTGATGGCGGTGGCGGCGCGATTTGGGGAGAGCGGTGACGGCTGCTTCGACCGGGGTTCGGGACGGCACCTGGAAGAAGCTAGGGGAGGAAGGGGAGGCTAGGCAGAGGGGGGGCGCAGGTTGGATCGGGCATGGCTCGCGGGCACCGGGGAAGAAGCCAGGGATGCGGGAGGGTGACGGGGGTTGGCTGGAATTTTTTTTCTTTCGCACTGGTTCTGGAACAACCAATCGCTCCCTATATAGGGGCGCTGTGATCATAATACTTATTCTAATACCATGATCATAATAGTGTTGTATATATATAGAGAGAGAGTAGCGCTATTCTGACCCTGGGATCAGAATAGTTATTTGGATCATGTTCAGCCTATAAGGGCGCGACGGAGATTTTCCTGAGATTCAGAAAGAAACTCTCCCCCGTGCACCTTCTTCCCCAACCCGCGTCCACCGTCCCCGCCCCCAAAGCCGGTGACCGCACCGCACCCGCCTCCGGCGCCGCGCTGCCTCCCCCTCCGGATCCGGCTGCGGGACCGCTCTCGCCGTCGCCTACTGCTGCCTGACCTCTCTCCATTATGGGTTGCCTGGCCAGGCGCCTCCTGCCCCGTCTACGTGGGAACACCCTGCACCAAGAGTCATCGCCGCCAACCACTCGGGATCCCTGCCTCCATCAGCACCCCGTGGCCCGCCATCATCGCCGCCCACCTCCAGGAACCAGCACCGTCGCCGTCCCCATCAGGATCCCGCGCCACCGCCTCCCGCCAACAGGATCCCCGGCTGCTCCCTCTACCACGGCAGCTCTTCCCCGGCGACTGCTCCAACAACTGTTGCTGATCCACGGAAGCTTCTCCCCGGGCTGGCCTCCCCACCAAGGCGGCTACTCCCCGTGTGGGATTTCCCCGCCATTGCTGCTCCTCCTCGGTCAACCTTCCTTGACGCGGACGAACGCGCACGGTCCTCTGCGCTACATCTCTCCGGCGTCCGTCCCTACCTATTTTTCTCTGTATGAATTCTTGCATGATCCTGGTGTTCCGTGTGCGCGCGTACAACATCCCGAAAAGAACCCCAAGTGCCAATTTCAGTCGCGAGGTGTACTGAACATGGTGGCGTTGTGACTCCAATTTACAGCAAAATAAGATTGAGATAGAACAAATGAGAAGTACTGAAGTTCAGAGGTTCTGATGATAAAAGTTCAAAGAAATCAATTCTGATCCTAGGGCGAGTCTGATGTCAGTGTGTAGCTAAAGAAGTTCAAACAGGGCACACGCGAAACAGAGTGCGAGCAGTCTGTGCGGGCATCTATCTCTCCTTGCTGTTCTTTTTTTAGTCGTGGTGCCATCGGTCCATCTGCATTGAGGTCATCCTGACACAACAGTTGTGTTCGAGGCTGGCTACATCCTCAGCGTCGAGGTCTTCATAGCAGGTCAGACTATGAAGAAGTAGCAGGCCAGACTGAAGTAAAATAGCAGGTAGCAGGTTGAGAAAATTGCCCTCATCCAGAGGGGATGCAGGCCACCGCCTCATGGAGAGGGCCTCCACGGCCTGCACAGCCATCTCCGCGGTGCATCATCATTCCAGTCCACATCCGCTTGGCCTGCCAAGTGGAAGTTCAATTTCGCTTGCAAGGTACGGTCACCTTCGTGTTCACGTCACTGCGAGATGTCAAGCCACGGCGTCCAGCAGTACAACGAGTACAGGGTATACATGTCAAGAGGACCACGCCGCTGGTGCCCCGTGTCACCAAGCTCCTCCCAAGTGCAGCCTCCCTGAGCTGGTCTGGCCATGGTCTGCCGGGTGCCTGCACACGAAGCGAGCCTGAACTTTTGTAGCTCGGGTTGTTGCATCTAGTTGCTAGCTTCTGTATGAGTGAGTAGAGAAAAGTTACAGAGAGGAGAGAGGACGAGGAATAAAACATATGGTGGTGGTGGTTACTTCTAGGAGATAAGATGGAGAGATGAGTACCAAAAGGCGTGGTGTAATAACATGCATGGCTTTGTGTATAAAAATTACTATTTGTTTGCAAAAAACATACGTTGGTACTGCTAGTGCTACTTTCATTCTATGGACAGTGCGCTAATTAATTTTTTTTCAATTGATAGGTGTTAATCTTTTTTTGCGGGAAATAGGTGTTGATCTTACGGGAGTTACTACCAAAACTCAACTAGCCAAACAAAAAAGCCGTTTCAGAAAATAGAATCCCAAGTTCAAAGGATGTTGTCGAGCAATTCATGCATTTAGAAAAACATAGTTAAAAAGATCGTTTAATAAAAAAATTAGTGTGGAGACATGAAATAGGGATGTATGGAAAATCAAAATTGTTAAAAAAACAAGTTGAAGTTCATATCTAAAAAGATGGGGAGGTCAAAAGCACTAAAAACTTCACACACAAAAAAACAATTTCGCCGGCAAGTAACGTCGAAAATGAAAAAATTTACCAGTGAAGTTTGAATGAGAAACAAAAGCTTCATTTGAAAGATAGAATTTAACCAATTTTTTAAAGAAATCAAGTTCAAAAACAAGAAAATGTGAAGTTCGGACTATTCAACTTTTATGAAAAAAACACATATATTTTGCCCTTACTATAAGGATAAAATGAACAAGTTCACATTAAAATAACAGAACAATTTGATGTTTATATACCAAGAAGAAAACTTGCCTCAGCAAGAAAAATGTTAATTTTGAAATTTAATAAATTGGAGAGTTCAGAAAAATTAGAAAATAAAAAAGTGACATATATGTTTGTACAAAAAATATTTCCATGGATTTTCCATTTTCAAATAAAACGCTGAAAACTTAAAACTTTAAAAACATCCCAGGAAGGTCAAAGTAAGAGAAGTTCAATTTTTTAATTAAAAAATGGTATTTCTCCATTTCTAAAAATCCTAGAAGTTCAAATTAAAAAATTGATCATTTCAAAGAATTATAAAAATTAGATTCAAATTCTTTCCGTTTCTAAGAAAAATAAAAGTATGAAGTTCAATTCTAATTTTTTTTGTTTGATGTTTATTAAAAACCTATTTTTCCTAACAAGAAAACCAAGAAGTTCGAATTAAAATACGAGAGAAGTTTGAAGATTATAAAAACTCAGATTTTTCCTCGTTACTAGAAACAAGGATTTTACCATTATTAAAGTACTCAAATATCCCTTAATATTAAAGAACTAACAATGAAGTTCAAAAAATGAAAAACAAAACAGTGAGACTCGATGTTTATTTAAAAATCAAAAGAAGTAGTTCTTCCATTACTAAAGAGTAAAATTGAAGAAGTTCCAATTAAAATAAAAGGTGTAGTTTGATGTTTACTGAAGACTCAAATTCTTTCCATTTCTAGGAAAAATAAAAGTATGAGGTTCAATTTAAAAAAATGTTTGATGCTTATTCAAAAAGATATTTTCTTTCTAAGAATATGACTAAGAAGTTGAAATTAAAATAACAGAGAAGTTCGAAGTATATAAAAACTCAGGTTTGTTGCAAGAAGTTCACGTGCACCTCCGTGCACGGTTCAGAATTTATATTGCGGGACGTTCGACCTCTAATTACATGTTTTAAAATGGCAAAAAATGACATTCGACCTTCAATTGTGTGTAATTCAACATGTACACAGAAATGTGATAGAATTTCATAGTGAAAACAACGAGAGGTTCAAGTACTGCAAGGAATGCATTTCAGGTGAGGATAAAAATATAGAAAAATAAAAGCATAAAAGGTTTGTTGAAAGAAGTTCAAGTGCTCTGTCCAGGGAGTTCAAAAATTCTTGCGAGAGAGGTTCACCTCGTATTTCCATGTTTGATTTTTCCCTATAAAAATCGAATACAATTTCTTTACTCAAAATATGAAAAGGTGAAGTTCAAATTGAAATAACAGAGAAGTTCGGAGTTTATTAAAACCTATAATTTACCTGTTAAAAAAATAAAAAACACAACGCCATTTTTTGCACTTTTAAAAACAACTCATAAACGAAAAAATGGTTGCTAGAAGTTCAAGTACTCGGCGAGGAAAAGTTAAAAAAATCTTGTGAGAGAGGTTCACCGTGTATTTAGATGTCCAAAATACATTAAAAAATGTTATTTTTTGTGTTTTAGATTAATTATCTCAAACCAAAGAGATGTTCAAAGTGATAATAGCCGGAAGTTCACATACTACATGGTGCGTATTTCATATAAGAAAAAATACAATAAAGTGAAACAGAGTGAAGTTCAGACAGACTTGCCCCAGAAGTTCAACTACTTCACACAGTGCAAAAAACAGCACATAAAAAACAGAGTGAAATTCAAACAGACATGCCCGAGAAGTTCAACTACTTCACACAGTGCATTTCCATTCGCGATGAAGGCAGAAATCATGATCTCATCATTTTCTAATTTATTTCAAAACGGTAGGAAAATCATTTGTGTAAGTTAAAGTCCTCGGTCGGAGAAAGTTAAAAAAATATTGTGAGAGAAGTTTGTACAACAAGAATATCATTTTTGTAACACTGACGAAATGGATAATGAAATTACAAACGAAAATATGCCACAGAAGTTCAATGTGAAAACAACAGGAAGTTCGACTACTATAGTGAATGAATTTGAGATGAAAAACTTCTAAAATCGTCGCAAGTACGAAAAAAACGATCAACACAGGAAAGTTGCATGTTTACATCAGCTTTCCACCGGTATATCACTTGCTCAATTTCGATGAGTGGATGGAGAGCTACAAGCAGTGGATGGAGATCTACGAGCAAAAAAAGCACGTGAAGAAGCAGGGTGAAGTTCAGGTACACGCGATGAGAAGTTCAGATTCTTCACGCGGTGCATTTTTGAAAAATCTGTTTCGCGACGAAGGCAGAACGAATGATCTCGCCATTTTCACAATTACTTGAAAGCGGCTAGGAATCAGAGAAAACCATCAATATGAAAAAGTTTCGCATTTTCCGTAGCTTTTCAGCGGTATATTATTTGCCCATTCCGATAAAGTTTGTATAAATTACGGCAAAAATACGTTTTTAGCCATTTTCAAAACTGACATAAAACCGTAATGAATTAGGAGAAACAATATATACAAAAAAGTTTTGCATTTCTTCAAGCTTTCCAATGCCATATCATTTGCTGCATTTGGACATACGGTTAAAAAATTAGCTCAAAAATACAAACTCGGTGGAAGTTGTACCGTTTTCTAAATTACTTTTAAACTGTTCAAAATTAGAAAAAACTTTTAACATGAAAAAGTAGCGCATTTTCATAAGCTTTCCAACGCCATATTATTTGCCTGAATTGGATTAGCCGTTTAGAAATGGCATCGAAAATACGAACTCAGCTGTTCGGTTTGTGAAATTTTATGTTTTTTTTCAAATTACTCTTTAACCATAGGGAATTAGAGAAAACTTTCAACATGTGGAAGGAGCGGTTTTGCAGAAGCTTTCCAACGCCATATTATATGCCTCATTCCGATAAACGGTTTAGAAATGCGATCGAAAATATGATTCACGTTTTTGTGTGGAGAAAAAAAGGTTTTCAAAACTGCTCTTAAACCGCTTGCATTTTGCTAAAAAATTAAGTTGGGTCATGATACTGGTGTCCATAGCTTTCCGACGGTATATCGCAAGCCCCATTTGGGCAATGTTGGCGGAAGTTCAACCTAGTTCACAGGGAAGTTCGACTTACTACTAGCGGGGCAGGTCAGGTTGTGATCAGAATATTATTCTCATCCCGTGATCAGAATAGTGTTTATA
>NC_041380.1:503245133-503326030 GCF_002162155.2 Triticum dicoccoides
CTATTATTGTTGACATTACCCTTGAGGTAAAAGGTTGGGAGGCGAATCTATAAGCCCCTATCTTTCTCTGTGTCTGATTAAAACTTTGAACCCATAAATATCATGTGAGTGTTAGCAAATTGTGAAAGACTAAATGATAGTTGAGTATGTGAAGTTTTCTAAATCAAAGCTCTAACATAGACCCTTCCTGAAAATAAGATGAATTGTAATTGTTTGATGACTAATAACACGGTTTGTTAGTTTCAAGAAAGTTTATGATCTATACTTTAACATGTGAATAGCTTGTTACTTGATCATGAGAAGTCCTATGAGCTGAGCTACTTTTATGATATATAATGATGCTATAAAACGTGATTGAAATTACCATTGATCAAACTTGTGCACCTGCTAGCATTCACACTTCACAAATTCTTTCTTGTATCATTTACCTACTCGAGGACGAGAAGGAATTAAGCTTGGGGATGCTGATACATCTCCAACGTATCTATAATTTATGAAGTATTCATGCTATTATATTATCTATTTTGGATGTTTATGGGCTTTACTAAACACTTTTATATTATTTTTGGGACTAACCAATTAACCGGAGGCCCAGCCCAAATTGTTGTTTTCTTGCCTATTTTAGTGTTTCGAAGAAACGAAATATCAAACGGCGTCCAAACGGAACGAAACCTTCAGGAGAGTTATTTTTGCAACGGAAGCAATCCAGGAGACTTGGAGTAGACATCAGGGAAGCTTCGAGGAAGCCACGAGGCAGGGAGGCGCGCCCCCCACCCTCGTGGGCCGCTCGTGGCTCCCCTGACCGACTTCTTTCGCCTATATATGTCCATATACCCTAAAAACATCAAGGAACATAATAGATCAGGAGTTCCGCCTCCAGAAGCCTACGTAGCCACCGAAAACCAATCTAGACCCGTTCCGGCACCCTGCCGGAGGGGGGAATCCCTCTCCGGTGGCCATCTTCATCATCCCGGAGCTCTCCATGATGAGAAGGGAGTAGTCCACCCTCGGGGCTGAGGGTATGTACCAGTAGCTATGTGTTTGATCTCTCTCTCTCTCGTGTTCTTGAGTCGGAATGATCTTGATGTATCGCGAGCTTTGCTACTATAGTTGGATTTTATGATGCTTCTCCCCCTCTACTCTCTTGTAATGGATTGAGTTTTCCCTTTGGAGTTATCTTATTGGATTGAGTCTTTAAGGATTTGAGAACACTTGATGTATGTCTTGCATGTGCTTATCTATAGTAACAATGGGATATCACGTGATCCACTTGATGTATGTTTTGGTGATCAACTTGCGAGTTCCGTGACCTCGTGCACTTATGCCTAGGGGTTGGCACACGTTTTCATCTTGACTCTCCAGTAGAAACTTTGGGGCACTCTTTGAAGTTCTTTGTGTTGGTTGAATAGATGAATCTGAGATTGTGTGATGCATATCGTATAATCATACCCATGGATACTTGAGATGACATTGGATTATCTAGGTGACATTAGGATTTTGGTTGCTTTGTGTCTTAAGGTGTTATTCTAGTACGAACTCTAGGATAGATTTAACGGAAAGAATAGCTTTGTATTATTTTACTACGGACTCTTGAATAGATTGATCATAAAGAATAACTTTGAGGTGGTTTCGTACCCTACCATAATCTCTTCGTTTGTTCTCCGCTATTAGTGACTTTGGAGTGACTCGTTGTTGCATGTTGAGGGATAGTTATATGATCCAATTATGTTATTATTGTTGAGAGAACTTGCACTAGTGAAAGTATGAACCCTAGGCCTTGTTTCAACGCATTGCAATACCGTTTACGCTCACTTTTACCACTTGTTACCTTGCTGTTTTTATATTTTCAGATTACAAAAACCTTTATCTACCATCCATATTGCACTTGTATCACCGTCTCTTCGCCGAACTAGTGCACCTATACAATTTACCATTGTATTGGGTGTGTTAGGGACAGAAGAGACTTGTTGACACCTGATTTTGGCAAGATATAGATTGCAATGAAGATGGTCTCGAGTGAATGGGTTTTTGGCATGAAAAGATTCATGTCGCCGAGTGGAACAACTTTGATGTTTTAGTTATGTTCATTCGACTTTATCTTACGGACCGAAACTATACTCCGAGTGGCATAATTCAATGTTCTGAGTGGTTTTTGGCCAATCACGTCTTCAAGATGACCTCGCATGAAGGAGCACTCTTAAGTAATTGTATTCGTCTCGTCGAGGCAATCGATTTTGATATATTAATAATCTCAATCCGAGTTCATATGCAAAAGTTAGAGGCAATACACTACAGACCAAATCTCAACGGAAATATGGCGCGAGGTGCCAGACACTTGTCTGATAGGTTGCGCGAGTAATTTGACCATCAAGACGGCCTTGAATCGAAAAACCTTCAACACGAAAAAGTTTTGTCTCATCGAGCCGATTGTTTTTATATAAAATTTGTCTCAATCCAAGGTCGTATGCAAGCTGGAGAGGTAAATCAAGATCAGGTTGTGTTTTCAGTTGGAAAATCCGAGTGAAAAGTTTACCATCCGAGTGAAAACCTGCCGATCGAGTAAAAGGTCGAGTGAAAACTTACCGATCGAGTAAAAGATTGGCTCCCAAGTGAAAACATAGTAATCCGAGTGAAATTATTATCCGAGTGAAGTTATTACGAGTGAAAAGATTACCGTCGGAATGAAAACTTGACGTTCGAGTAAGATATTGCCTTCCGAGCGAAATATAGTCATCCGAGTGAAAGATTGTCTTCCGAGTGAAATTATAGTCATCTGAGTGAAAGATTGTCTTCCGAGTGAAAGACTCTAACATCCGAGTGAAAAGGTCAAGTCAGACGAAAAACTCTAATATCCGAGTGGATGAGCTCGGATCCGAGTGAAACCGTAGATGTGCCCGAAAGGTAATCCAGATGACCTCGGATGGAAAAGTGATCAACACGGAAGTTGTGCGCATCGTCAAAATGGTGAACTTTGGTTTTGGAGTCATTACCATATGAGATAGTATACGACCTGTAAGTTCACTACGAGACTCGGACAATCCAGTCCATTACATGACTCGGTCCGACTGGATATTTAAGATGGCTTCGTAGAATATTCAAGATGGTCTTATTTGGAAAAGTGTTCAACGTAAGAATTGTTCATCTCGTCGAGGCGCACAAGTTTCATATTTGGGCCGTCTTGATCGGAAGTCATATGAAAACTCGGCGGCCCGCGCAAGGAGGAAGACAGAAGTTGGGCCAGATTCAGACTGAATCCGAGTTGGAATAGAACTAGGACTCTAGGACGTGAATTGATGTAATTTTTTGTAAGGAAAGCCTAGATGAATCCTTTGCTTGTACGGGAAGTCCAGCCATCTCTTATATATATTGGGGGTGATGGCTGATTGAACAACACACAATCGAACAAATCAATATACTACTTTTTCATCTACGTTTTATCTCTCCACCGTTTTCTCTCTCGTTCTTTGATGTTCTTCGTGTTTGATAACTGCGAATCCCGAGGCTCTAGGGGCGAGCGAATCGACCTAGGGCAGCCCATAGCCGCCGCACTCCCTGATGGGGTCCCTCCCGGGGGTGTGGGGGTTTTTATGTCTGCAAAAGCGCCCGTCGACTGTCTTGGGTATCGCGCTGTCGGTCGGGTCTCCTTCGACGTGAGCTGCGGTGCATCACCCCCAGCGTCGAGGGTACACGTGACGTGTTCGTGTGTCAACACACTTTTTGGCGACTCCAGTGGGGATCGAAGATCAATCGTCATCATCCACCATGTCCGATCTTCCCAAGCCATCTGAGGTAGACGCCGATAACATCATTAAGCCCAGTCTTGATGAGATATCGGCCGATCGTCGCCAAGTCTATGAGGAGTACAAGAAGGTGCGCGAGGAGAAGGACCTACAGGAGTTCCTTGCAAAATTCAAGAAAGATCGCCAAGGCAACATCACTCCGATTGAAGAAATCAAGTTCCCTCCTCTTCAAACTGAATAGGTTAAACCCTTTGTAAGTACTGCCTTTTCTCCTAAGCAGTGGGTTGAGATTGAAAGTCGTATTGCTGATGGTAATAATCTAGTCTATCAAACTTTCATAGAAAATACTAATGCTCAGAAGAATATATCTCAACCGTCAAGTGGTAATGATGGTGTAGCTGCTAGTGTGCAAAACCCTAATATGGCTTTACCTATTGCATCGGCGCCTCCCGTGCCGATGGCTTATTATCCTACCCAAACAAATTAGATTGTGACTGCACCCATCAACCCTATTATGAGCATGCCAAGTTCGGTGGCAACGCCAAACCAAACTCTACCTACAGCTACAACCACTCGACCACTACCAAATTATGGGTCGACATACATGCCACAATTCCTACCTACAGCTAGTAACCCTACTCCTCCTATGCCACTGCCACAAGCTTCATCGTCCACTATGGATGATGGTCTAGCTAATCTTAGAGAGGATATGGCTAAGATGCTTCGAGAGAATTTTGGAGTCGAGTTACCTCAGAATCGGATTTACCAAAAGCCGTACCCCGAGTATTTTGATGCCATCCAGTGCCCTCCAGGATATAAAATTCCAGATTTTGTTAAATTTAATGGAGAAGGCACAAAAACTACATGGGAGCATGTTAGTCAATATTTAGCACAACTGGGTGAGGCAGGCTCATTGAATGAATTGAAAGTGTGTTTATTTCCTTTATCATTAACTGGTACCGCATTTTCATGGTTTTCTTCTTTACCCCATGGTTCCATTCGGGTTTGGTCGTAGCTAGAGCAGAAGTTTCATGATCACTTTTATAGCAGCGACAATGAACTCAAGTTGTCACATCTGACATCGGTTAAATAGAAGCATGATGAATCGGTCTCCGATTACGTCAAGAGATTCAGAGAAACAAAAAACCGGTGTTTTAGTTTGGTGATAACCGAGAGAGACTTGGCATACCTAGTGCTGAATGGTTTGAGAACTCCCATTAGAGAAAAGCTAGAAGGTTCTGAGTTCTTAAATATCAACCAAGTCTTACAAAGGGCTTTTTCTCAGGAAAGCCGAAGCAAAGATCTCAAAGAAGTGCATAGATACAAATTCGATCGTCCAAAGATGAATATGGTGGAATATGATAGTGATCACTCGGATGATGAGGGTGATGTTTTTGCTACTGAATTTGTTTGGCCATCTAAGGCCAAACCCTTTACTTGTAATGATCTGAAACCAATTCATAAGAATCATGATGAAGAGATGAAGTTTACTTTTAACATTGCTAAGTGTGATAGAATATTTGATGCTTTGTTGCAGGCTAAGATTATTAGAATATCTCATACTTTACCATCGTTTGAAGAGTTAAAATAGCGTGCTTATTGCAAGTATCATAATTCTTTTTCTCATGCTACTAACGATTGCAATGTTTTTCGACGATAGATACAATCGGCCATTAATAACGGACGATTGAACTTTTCTGAGATGCAAGTTGATAAACAACCGTTTCCAATGAATACCATGGATTTGGAGGGGAAGAAGCTACTCATTCGGCCGGAGGTAGCCGAATCTACTAATAAAGCTAATATCATTATTGGTGAGCCCAGGAAAGACAAGGAAGGCAGCACGGTCTTGGGGAGACATGTTGTGCACGACAAGCAGCCCGATGGCAAGGAAGTAATCAAAATCACCATAAAAAATCCTACACTCGGGGGGCAACTGCAAGTGCAAGAAAATACTCAAGTTAAATTTGTCAAACCCAAAAGTCCAGAAGTTGGCAAGTGGAAGAGGAATGAAACTAAAGTGCAACGCAAGTGGATCAAGCCAACTTTTGATATGTTGCTGTCCAAGTATGCCAATCAGGCGGTTAGTTCCAGCTCTAACCAGCCATCACAGTTGAAGCGACCAAGGTCACCATCAGATGATATGTTCAGTCGGTATATGAAACCGAGTGGACCAAAGGCGTTATTTCCAAAGGAGTAGAGGCAAACTGTTTGGAACTGACTTGAATATACATATAATGGCCGACTGAACATCAGTGACTATCGGTCGGCTGGTCAAAACATGCGACCGGATGGAAACTATCCGAGTGTAAGAATGCACCCAGGTGGAAGCTATCCGAGTGAAAAAATGTGGCTAAGTAGATTCCATCCGAGTGACATCCATCCGAGTGGATTCCATCAGAGTAAAAAGGTGTGCCCGAGTGGAAATTTCATGCATCTGGAAAGTCGAAAAGAATGGCGTGTTAAATCACCAAGTGTTGCAGCACTTGAGTCAGGAAAAGGCAAGAAGAAAATGGATGCCGACTCACTTATCTTGGGCACCGAAACATTCGCCATATAGCAGCCGAATGTGCATAGCAATCCGACTGAGCCGATACTTGCTATC
Organism: Triticum dicoccoides; assembly: GCF_002162155.2. Taxonomy (NCBI): domain Eukaryota; kingdom Viridiplantae; phylum Streptophyta; class Magnoliopsida; order Poales; family Poaceae; genus Triticum; species Triticum dicoccoides. The sequence continues at coordinate 503,251,479 of NC_041380.1, forward strand.
GCGCCAAAGCACTCGGCTAATGACCATGAAGCAAGCACCAGTCAGGTAAAAATGAGAGATCCTAAATACACTCAGCCAAAGTGGTGTCCTCCAGGGCTAACAAAGACACAAAAGAGGAAACTATAGAGGTTAAGGAGTCAAGAGATGGCAGAATAGGAGGCCGAGAAACAAAGTGATAAGTTGTTCAATGACACTCGACCCATGGTTCCAGCAAAACAAGTGTGGAGGCCTAAACAAATACAAGATACAATAGATTCTACATCTATCACAGCAATACCTACATCACCAAAGGAGGACGATGCAACAGATATGACATCGTCTGCGACACTTCTTACTTCTCCTTCACTCGGTCAAATTTCAGAATCGGTGGATGCACTCGAGGAGGAGGCTGATATGTTGGACTATGAGTCTACGCCAGTTCATGAAGGTATGGATATCAATATGGTGTATTACTTACCTGCTGAGTTTCGTGTTGTAGATGAAGAAGGGGAGGTGGCTCATCTGGATTTTGGCCCTAAAAATGCAATATTCGAGAAGCCAAAAGAACTAGTAACGCATCTGAAACCGTTATATCTCAGAGGTCATATCAATGGGTCGCCGCTCACTCGGATGCTTGTGGATGGAGGTGTTGCGGTAAATCTTATGCCCTATTCAGTTTTCAAGAAATTGGGTTTGCCTGATGAAGAATTGATCAAGACCAATATGGTGGTCAACGGGTTTGAAGGAAAAGAGAAAATTGGAGCCAAAGGTGTAATGTATGTGGAGCTTACAGTCGGAAGCAAAACTTTGGCTACTGCATTCTTTGTCGCTGAGGTGCAAGGTAACTACAACGTTATACTAGGCCGTGATTGGGTTCATGCAAACCAGTGCGTGCCATCCACTATGCACCAGTTTTTGATTCAGTGGGTTGATGATGAAGTGGAAGTCATTCATGCGGATAACTCGGCAAGTGTTGCTTTGGCCGATGCATCGGTGGATTGGCAACATCCCAATGCTACTTGCTTGACGGGACGTGACTTATCAGAATTTGATTTTCTCAGCGCGACCAAGAATGGTTTTGTGCCTGTCTCTTTAAAGCCGATTGAATGCAATCGGCTTCAAGGTATGATATGCTTAAATGGATCCTAATTCCGAGTGGTCACAAAAACGTCTTGTAAAGTATCGGTCCAGTGAGAACGATATGTATGAGTCTATAGAGGAGTTGGATGACATGGATAAACTTGGACAAGGTTTTACATCAACCGATCCATTAGAAGAGGTGGATATTGGAGATGGTTCAGTCACTCGACCAAAATTTGTAAACAAAAATTTGAAAGCCGATTGTAAGGCTAAGTTAATCGAGCTATCGAAAGAATATGTTTGTTGCTTTGCATGGGAATATCATGAGATGCCAGGGTTAAGCCGAGAGCTAGTGGAGCATCGGTTGCCTATAAGGGTCGGTTTTAGACCTTATAAATAGTCGGCCAGAAAATTTAATCCGAAAACATATGACCAGATCAAGGAAGAGATCAGTCGACTGCTTGAAGCTAATTTCATTCGACCTTGCAGGTATGCCGAGTGGATTTCTAACATTGTCCCAGTGGAGAAGAAAGGATCCGGCAAGTTGAGGGTGTGCATTGATTTCAGAGATTTGGATAGGGCTACACCCAAAGATGAGTATCCTATGCCAATAGTCGATATGCTTATTAATGATGCTTCTGGACATAAGGTTATTAGCTTTCTAGATGGTAATGCCGGATATAATCAATTTTTTATGGCCGAAGAGGACATGTACAAAACGGCTTTCCGATGTCCTGGTTTCCTTGGTTTATTCGAGTGGATAGTGATGACATTCGGATTAAAAATGCTGGAGCCACGTATCAAAGGGCTATGAATTTAATTTTTCATGATTTACTCGGTGTCATACTTGAAGTTTATATTGATGATATTGTTGTCAAATCGGATGCTTTTGAATCTCACTTGGCCAATTTGCGTTTAGCTTTCGAAAGAATGAAAAAGTATGGACTGAAGATGAATCCTTTAAAGTGTGCATTCGGCGTATCAGCTGGCAAGTTTTTGGGTTTCATTATTCATGAAGATGGCATAGAGATTGATCCCAAAAAGATAGAGGCCATACATAAAGTGGAGGCTCCAACATGCAAGAGAGATATGCAAAAGTTCCGTGGCAAGGTCAATTATTTGAGAAGGTTCATAGCTAATCTATCAGGGAAAGTTGATGCATTTACTCCTATCCTTCGGTTAAAGAATGATGCTGACTTCACTTGGGGGGCAAAACAGCAAGAAGCATTTGATATGATCAAGAATTATTTGTGCACTCCTCCGGTGATGAAAGCACCCAAGCATAGGGAACCCTTCAGACTTTACATTGCGGCAGAGGAAGGAGTTATTGGTGCTGTTCTAACTCAAGAGACTGAAGGAAAAGAGCATGCCATCACTTATTTGAGCCGCCGCTTATTGGACGCAGAGACAAGGTATACATTTATTGATAAATTATGTCTATGCTTATATTATGCTTGCACAAAACTGAGACAATATTTAGTGCCGAGTGTTTGTGTAGTAGCTTGTCAAACCGATGTCATTAAATACATGTTGCATAGGCCAATTCTTAGTGGTAGAATTGGCAAGTGGGCTTATGCTTTGATTGAATATGATTTGGCTTATGAATCTCTAAAATCCATGAAAGGCCAAATTGTTGCTAATTTCATTGTTGAACATCGGATTAATGACAAGAATGATGTTGATATGAACCTTGTTTCATTAGTATCATGGAGATTATACTTTGATGGTTCAGTTTGCAGCAATGGCCAAGGTGTTGGTATTGTTTATATATCTCCCCATGGTGCTGTTTTTGAAGCCTCATGCCGCTTAGGATATTTTTGCACAAACAATCAAGCCGAATATGAAGCATTGTTATTTGGCCTAGAGATGTTACTTGCTATAGGTGTTACACATATTGAGGCTTATGGTGCTTCGTTACTAGTGGTGCAGCAAATATCCAAAGTCTTTCAGTGATTGGACGAATCACTTAATGTTTATCTTGATAAATGTTTAGATATAATCTCTACTTTGGATTGTTTTAGCATTGCACATATATCTAGACATGACAGCTGGAAAGCAAATGAGTTGGCACAGCAAGCATCTGGATACCATGTTGATCATGGCATGTTTCATATTTCTCAAAGTCCGATGTCTTGTCTTACCGGTATAGAAGAGGCCGAACCAGAACCCACTGATTCGGTCATTAATAAAAAATCTAGTGCAGGTGACAATCCCGACTGGAGGAAGCCCATTGTTGATTACTTGTGCAATCTGAGTGAAAGGGTGGACGGGCTGTTTGGTGTATGGCTTTCAAGTATACAATGAGAGATGATGGTCTTTATCGCCGAATAGTCAATGATGTTCTTCTAAAGTGTTTGGATGAGGACCAGGCAAGAGTTGCTATGGGAGAAGTACATGAAGGCATTTGTGGCACTCACCAGTCGGCTCCCAAGATGAAATGGTTATTGCGACGTGCTGGGTTTTATTGGCCGACTATGATTAATAACTGCTTCAGATATTATAAAGGGTGTGAAGCTTGTCAAAAATTTGGTGATATTCAATTGGCTCCTGCTGCTATGTTGCATCCTATTATCAAGCCATGGCCCTTCAGAGGATGGGGTTTAGACTTTATTGGACAAATTCATCAATCTTCCTCAAAGGGGCATTGGTTCGTATTGGTGGCAACTGATTATTTCACTAAATGGTCTGAAGCAGTACCTCTCAAGAACATGACACATACAGAGGTAATTCAATTCATAACTGAGCACATTATTCATAGATTCGGTATTCCTCAAACATTAACAACAGATCAAGGTTCATCTTTCATGTCACACCAAGTCAGAGAGTTTGCCGAATCTTATAACATAAAATTGCTCAATTCCTCTCCATATTATGCCCAAGCTAATGAACAAGCTGAGTCTAGCAATAAAATTTTAATCAAACTCATCAAGAAGAAGATTGAAGATAATCCAAGGAGATGGCATGAGTTGTTATCTGAAGCTTTGTGGGCACATAGAATTTCAAGGCATGGTGCTACGAAGATGACCCCATATGAGCTGGTATATGGTCAAGAGGTCGTTTTACCGGTGGAAGTAAATTTGAATGCTTTGAGAATAGCCAAACAAAATGATTTATCAGCAGTAGACTTTTATAACTTGATGATGGACAATATTGATGAAGTTGTCGATAAACGTTTGGTTGCTTTGAAGTCCATAGAGAGAAAAAAGTTGAGGGTTGCAAGAGCTTACAATAAGAAAGTTAAGTTGAAGAATTTTCAAGTTGGTGATCTCGTCTGGAAAGTGATTCTGCCGATTGGTTCAAGAGATGGAAAATTCAGGAAGTGGTCTCCAAGTTGGGAAGGTCCTTTTAGGATTACAAGAGTTGTTCCCGGAAATTCATATTTGGTGGAATCAATACAAGGGGCATTGTTACCTCGAGCTCTCAATGGTAAATATTTGAAGAAGTACCACCCGAGTGTGTGGCAGGAAGCCTAAGTAGGCAATGGCCGATATACGATTATCGCCCTTAGCACAAACATGGCCGATACATAATTATCGCCCTGAGAAAAATAAATGGCCGATGGAGTGTTGATATCGTCCTTAGAACAAACACTATATATATTATTTTTCGGCGTGCAAGCTTTGCCGAAAAACAGGGGGGCATGTGTTGACACCTGACTTTGGCAAGATACAGATTGCAATGAAGATGGTCTCGAGTGAACGAGTTTTCAGCATGAAAAGATTCACGTCGCCGAGTGGAACAACTTTGATGTTTCGGTTATATTCATTCGACTTTATCTTACGGACCGAAACTATACTCCGAGTGGCATAATTCAATGTTCCGAGTGGTTTTTGGCCAATCACGTCGTCAAGATGACCTCGGATGAAGGAGCACTCTTAAGGAATTGTCTTCGTCTCGTCGAGGCAATCAATTTTGATATATAAATCATCTCAATCCGAGTTCATATGCAAAAGTTAGAGGCAATACACTGCAGACCGAACCTCAACGGAAATATGGCGCGAGGTGCCACACACTTGTCAGATAGGTTGCGCGAGTAATTCGGCCATCAAGGCGGCTTTGAATCGAAAAACCTTCAACACGAAAACGTTTTGTCTCGTCGAGCCGATTGTTTTTCATATAAAATTTGTCTCAATCCGAGGTCGTATGCAACCTGGAGAGGCAAATCAAGATCAGGCTGTGTTTTCAGTCAGAAAATCCGAATGAAAAGTTTACCATCCGAGTGAAAACCTACCGATCGAGTAAAAGGTCGAGTGAAAATTTACCGATTGAGTAAAAAATTGGCTTCCGAGTGAAAATATAGTAATCCGAGTGAAATTATTATCCGAGTGAAGGTATTCCGAGTGAAAAGATTACCGTCGGAATGAAAACTTGACGTTCGAGTAAGATATTGCCTTCCGAGCGAAATATAGTCATCCGAGTGAAAGATTGTCTTCCGAGTGAAATTATAGTCATCCGAGTGAAAGATTGTCTTCCAAGTGAAAGACTCTAACATCCGAGTGAAAAGGTCCACTCGGACGAAAAACTCTAATATCCGAGTGGATAAGCTCGGATCCGAGTGAAACCGAAGATGTACCCGAAAGGTAATCCAGATGACCTCGGATGGAAAAGTGATCAACACAGAAGTTGTGCGCATCGTCAAAACGATGAACTTTGGTTTTGGAGTCATTACCATATGAGATAGTATACGGCATGTAAGTTCACTACGAGACTCGGACAATCCAGTCCGTTACATGACCGAGTCTGACTGGATATTAAAGATGGCTTCATAGAATATTCAAGATGGTCTTATTTGGAAAAGTGTCCAACATAAGAATTGTTCGTCTCGTCGAGGCGCACAAGTTTCATATTTGGGCCGTCTTGATCGGAGGTCATATGAAAACTCGGCGGCCCGCGCAAGGAGGAAGACAGAAGTTGGGCCAGATTCAGACTGAATCCAAGTTGGAATAGAACTAGGACTCTAGGACGTGAATTGATGTAATATTTTGTAAGGAAAACCTAGATGAATCCTTTGCTTGTACGGGAAGTCCAGCCGCCTCTTATATATGTTGGGGGTGATGGCCGATTGAACAACACACAATCGAACAAATCAATATACTACCTTTTCATCTACGTTTTATCTCTCCACCGTTTTTCTCTCTCATTCTTCGTTGTTCTTCGTGTTTGAGAACTTTGAATCCCGAGGCTCTAGGGGCGAGCGAATCGACCTAGGGCAGCCCATAGCCGCCGCACTCCCTGACGGGGTCCCCCCCGAGGGTGTGGGGTTTTCGAGTCTGCAAAAGTGCATGTCGACTGTCTTACGAATCGCGCTGTCGGTCGGGTCTCCTTCGACGTGAGTTGCGGTGCATCACCCCCGGCATCGAGAGTACACGTGACGTGTTCGTGTGTCAACAAGACTCTTTGTTATTTGGTAGCAGGGTTGCTTGAAAGAGACCATATTCATCCTACGCCTCCCATGGATTGATAAACCTTAGGTGTGACGCACGGATAATTAAGCTACAGTAACCCTCTGCTAATGATGCCACATCACTTCGATTTCTGTTGCTAATCTCGCGTTAGTTCGAAACCAATTCAAATTGAAATTCAAAATCAAGCAAACAATAAAAGTTTTTAAATATTAATACTCAAATGTTCAGAGTGAACCAAATAGTGCATAGGTAAATATGGTGAAGAAACCACACTTTTATAAAATGTTCAAATACTCTAAAATGAATAAAACCGTAGCAAAAACATTTATTTAAATGCCTTTGGTATTTTATAAAATGCTAAACTATTTTATTTTGGAGTAAAACTTTTTATGCCGGTGGGTTATTTTGAAACATTAATTGAGGAGCTTCTGTCATATTTTACTAAACTAATAATAATGTATAACTAGAAATAAAACAGAAAATAGAAATAAAAAAACGGAGAAGAAAAATAAGAAAAGACCTAAACTATTGGTGGACTGGGCTCTAGGTCAACAGTGGGAGCCCAGCCCACCTCGCCACCTCCTCCTTGCTCCTGCTCACCAGGAGCGCTGTGGACGCGTGCGCCCCGTCCATGGCCGTGGATACCACGCGGCGTCCATCCCATGGTTCCCCGTCGCAGATAAGGTCTTCCCCAAGCCCCGGACGAACCCTAGCTGCCCCCAGATCTTACTTCCCCTTCCTACCTCGCTCCTCTGTTCGCATTCGAGCGTGCCCGTCGGTGCTGTTCGCTGCCACCGCGACCACCGCCATTACCATGCTCTTCTGCCATGTCCCCGAGCTCCGCAACGAAGCACTCGTCCCCACCATCGAATTACACGAGCTTGAACGCCCTGCAACGCCGTCGCCGTCGCCGTCTTCAACCTCGGGATCCGACCACTTCCGCCTTTGATTCGCGACCACCAGAGCCTCCCCGAGCAGGTTGACCTCCTCTTCGCGATCCCTGTGAGCTCCTCCTCCGTCTCCCTCTCGCCCCGTTGTCGATCCGTCATTGTAGAACCGTGTCCCGTGCCTGACTGTCGCCGCCATGGCTGGAGCCCCGTTCGCGCCTGCTCCTGCTGTATCTCGCGCCCAAGCCGGCCTGGCCGTGACCGCCTACGCGTGCTGCATGCCTGTACCGCGCCCCACTAGCCTGCCCCTCCTGCATCTCTGCCTGCTGTCGCGCTACTTCCCCCGCCGCTGCTTGCCCCAGCCGCCCCGTGCGCCACCCTACGCACCGCGCCCAGTCCCGTGTCCGCTGTGCTCCGGCGAGCCGGCTCGCCCGGCCGTCCGGCCACACGCCCGGCGCCGCAGCCGCCCGTGGCTCTTCCACCGTTCTGCCGTTCCCTGTATTGCTATTGCTTTTGCGTGCTACCATGGCCTCGCGTCCGCTCGCTGCTGCTCTATTTCTGCTGCCGCGCTGCTGCTCCTGCTTGTGGCGCTGAACTGCTGCTACTCCCGCTACTTGCTACTGCTCTTATCTTATAGTAGCTGCCACCGCTTGTGTTGCTTTGCTGCTGCTATTGCCGCCTGCAATTGCTGGCAGCTGGTGCTGGTGTCTATGGCCGTGTGTGCGTAGGCGTTGTGTGTGGCCGGCTTGATTAGTTTAGGCAAATTTAGATTACTTACATAATCTTTGTTAGGTTAGTTGCTAGCCTATGGCAGGTGGACCCCTTTTAGTAAAGTTAGATTTTATTTATTTTGTCTGCATATAGTCTATGCCATGTGGGCCTTGCCTTTCCTTTTGACAGGTCAATTTGACTTGGTCAATACGGATTAAAAATTAATAATAAAATTTCAGAAAATGTTTAAAACTTCGATAAATCATAGAAAATTAACCGTAACTCTGATGAAAATAATTTGTACATGAAAGTTGCGCAGAACGACGAGACGAATCCGGATACGCGCCCTGTTCGTCTGCCACACATCCCTAGCATAGCGAACATGCAACCGTCCCCCTCCATTTCATCTGTCCGAAAATGCCAAACACCGGAAACACTTCCCCGGATGTTTTCTCCCTTTGACGGTAGCACCTAGTACCGTGTTAGGTCACCACTAGCACTGCGTAATGCCATGTTATGCTTTGTGATACTTTCATTGCTCTGTTATTTATTGTGTTCCCCTCCGTCACTTCTTTCCGGTAGACCCCGAGACCGCTGTCGATACCCCTGTGATCGACTACATCGACGATGACCCCTCCTTCTTGCCAGAGCAACCAGGCAAGCCCCCCTGATCACCAGATATCGCCTATTCTTCTCTCTACTGCTTGCATTAGAGTAGTGTAGCATGTTACTGCTTTCCGTTAATCCTATCCTGATGCATAGCCTGTCATTGTTGCTACAGTTATTGATACCTTACCTGCAATCCTAAATGCTTAGTATAGGATGCTAGTTTTATCATCAGTGGCCCTACATTCTTGTCTGTCTGCCATGCTATACTATCGGGTCGTGATCACTCGGGAGGTGATCACGGGTATATACTTATACATAATATATGATGCTTGTGGTGACTAAAGACGGGTCGGCTCGAAGAGTACCCGCGAGTGATTCACGGATTGGGTCCGAAAGGACGTTTGTCCCAACGGCCCTCTGAGTGGATTTTTGTGGCGGAGCAATAGGGTAGGTTGAGACCACCTAGGAGAGAGGTGGGACTGGCCCTGGTCGGCGTCCATGGTTAATTTAATTAACACGCTTAACGAGACCGGGGTATTTTATCTGAGTCTGGCCATTGGCCTATACGCACTAACCAACTACGTGGGAACAGTTATGGGCGCTCGACGTCATGGTATCAGCCGAAGCCTTCTTGACATCAGCGACTGGACGGCGCGCGCCGGGTTGGACTGGAACGCCTGCTCTTGTATAAGGGAGGCTAGGTCTGCTCGCCGGCCGCGTTCGCAAAGGTGTGCAATGGGCGATGGGCCCAGACCCCTGCGCCATAGGATTTAGACCGGCGTGCTGACCTCTCTATTGTGCCTAGGTACGGCTGCGACGTGTTGATCTTCCGAGGCCGGACATGACCCAGAAAAGTGTGTCTGGCCAAAGGGGATCGAGCGTGTTGGTAAATGTGGTGCACCCCTGCAGGGAAGTTTATCTATTCGAATAGTCGTGTCCCTCGGTAAAAGGACGACCCAGAGTTGTACCTTGACCTTATGACAACTAGAACTGGATACTTAATAAAATACACCCTTTCAAGTGCCAAATACAACCCGGTGATCGCTCTCTAACAGGGCGACGAGGAGAGGATCGCCGGGTAGGATTATGCTATGCGATGATACTTGGTTAACTTACCATCTACACTCTTCTACTACTTCAAGATGGAGGCTTCCAGAAGCGTAGTCTTCGATAGGACTAGTTATCCCCCTCTTATTCTGGCATTCTGCAGTTCAGTCCACATATACTACCCCTTTCATTGATACCAATGCATATGTAGTGTAGTTCCTTGCTTGCGAGTACTTTGGATGAGTACTCACGGTTGCTTTGCTCCCCCTTTTCCCCCTTTCTATACCTGGCTGTCGCAAATAGATGCTGGAGTCCAGGAGGTAAAGGATCCCGAGGATGATTCTATGTGGAGTTTGGCTTCGAGGAGTAGTTAGGAGGTCCCAGGCAGGAGGCCTCGCCTTTTCGATCGTTGCTACTTTTGTGCTAGCCTTCTTAAGGCAATCTTGTTTTACTTATGTCTGTACTCAGATATTGTTGCTTCCACTGACTCGTCTATGATCGAGCTCTTGTATTCGAGCCCTCAAGGCCCCTGGCTTGTAATATGATGCTTGTATGACTTATTTTATCATTAGGGTTGTGTTGTGATATCTTCCCGTGAGTCCTTGATCTTCATCGTACACATTTGCGTGCATGATTAGTGTATGGTCAAATCAAGGGGGTCACAAGTTGGTATCAGAGCCGACTGCCTGTAGGAATCCCCCTTCCAACTCCATGGCCAAAGTTGAGTCTAGTCATTGAAAAACTTTTACTAACATAGTTGTGTGGCTTACGGGCCCACGTCGCCATTTGGGTGGTATTAGGATCTTTTACTCCTCGATCTTTACTCTGGGACTCTGAACTATCTTCTATTCGGGTTAAATAAATTTTGCTAAATCTAACATTAGGATCTCGTGGTCACTTTCACCTGGAGCGCACCTCATTACCGATGATCGTCTATTGCACCAGAAGATTCCGAGGATACTCTATGATGTTCTCTCGAGACTTTGTGCCATCTCTTTTGATATTCCCTATCATCGATATATCCCTATGGATAAATACATACACTCGTCGTCCATACCTTCATTCCAAGATGCTCTTGTTCCTACTAGATGCCACAGAATATTTTCCAATATCTCGAGAATCCTTTGTGCCTACTGCTAGCTCTTTTCAGCGTGAATACACCTGCAAATAATTCCTCATACTTATCGAGGATTTGTTCATCCCTAGTTGATCATGTGTTTCACAAAATTCTTTGAAATTCTATTCGGTCTTTCGAAAATCCTCAGCAGCCTATTGCTCTTGAAATTCTTGCCTGCTTGCATTATGGTTAATTCCATATGTCTAGTAGTCTTCGTTGACATCCCTTGTCCTTGCGATTTTGAGCCTAATGATTTATTGTGTGTGAAGGCCCGCAATCATTTGTTGACCCTTATAAATTATCCTTCCGGCTCGGACGTCAATCTAGATATGAGCTGGTTCTCGGCAAATCAAACCATGATTGATTGTCGATCTATGTCTATTCAACTTAGTTATCTCTTGATCAAAGACTCTGCTTCTGATCCCTTGATTTGGAAATGATAATTCCTTTACATTTGAGCTTTGGATTAGTTAGTTCTTTCTACAATATGACCTCCTTACATTATTTCTTCCTTTGGTTGAGTACCGATGCTCACATCAGATCCCTTGAGGACCACCGGATCCTTTGTCGGATTTTATCCAACAGTGTCCTTCGTATTCAATAACCTTGTGAGCCTTCTATCAGATACATAATGCCTTTGGTAAATTGTATCCTCTGCTTTCTCAACCATGCTCTGCTTTTGAGTTGGTGGTATTTACTATTTAAGCTTGTGGTATGTTTCCACGATACCCTGATGGGTTGAACCAATGCCTTCCTTAATATGTGTGAACACGAAAGTTTTCACGAATCATACTCTTCTAGTATTTTTCCAGATAAAATTTCAACACTACAACTTCTTCGAAAAAGAGAAGTAAATGAAAGGTTATGCATTAGATAAGTGGGAGTCGACCTTGAACTTTGTGTTCATGCCCATGGACATGATGTAGATCCTATCATGGAAGCATCTTGTAATAATAACTATTTCCTTGATATAGTATCATCTGGTATCGGTGAATTTATCCTTTGCAATCGTGTTTCTGACCATATGTTCTTCTCTGATCCCATTTCACGGGCAAGTTTAAGCACTTGTCTTCTGTGGATCAATACACCAGTCCAACCTTTACTTTGATCTACCATTGAGTATTACACCTTGGTATCTCGAGAATATCATGGAACTGCATAACTTTTTATGGGATCTTCATCAACTATCATTTCTCACCGAATCCAATTTTTCCTGCGTTCTGGGTTGTCCTCAACCGAGAACACCGATATGTGAATCGATTCCGCATTCTGGTTTGATAACCCTAAGTATTTTTTGTTGCTTTTGAGTTTAGTAATCTTTCAAGTCATTCCTAGCCTAAACAGCTATATCATTATTGTGCTAAATTTTAACTGTGCTACCTGGTCCTTCTTTCTGGAGCACAATTTTCGACGATGAGCTAAACTTATGTCGATCTTCCTCGGCATATCATTTCGCCTTGAACAACAATCTTTGATTTCAAGTTTGTATTGTACTAGTGTTTTCAATAACCTTTCGCTCCATCATTCATTTAACTTGATGTCATCGCCAATCGATTACATCTTAATGAAATCTCTCGACAAATGTGTCGTGGTCATCATCAACAATGATATGTCTTCTTCCAAGTGTGAATCGAATTCATGATGGGAAATACCATCCTTTCCCCTCGATGATTTGTATTAACATTGACAACATTCTTGCATTCCCTCCAACACAAAACTTGTTCTTGTTTTGTGTTATACCTTGAGCTTCTTGTTATCCGACTTATGTTATGTTCTATCTTGAAGCATTATTGTCTTTTAAATCAAGGATGTTGTGAGGTTTGCTCCACCTCTTAAGAAATCTTGGTGTAGTGATACTTCTCACAAGCACCATTCTTTCTTGATCCCCGTATTGCCTAACCGAGAATATCGACAAGTGAATGATGCTGCTTGGATTCTGTAATTCAAGCAACCCTATTGCTTTGAAGTTAATGGTCTATAGTTTATCATCAGACTATTGGTTATTGAATCACCATTCTAACATTGATCATGCTACATAAGCCCATATTTCGGGTGCACCTTTCAACCAACGTTTAATTGTGTATGTTTTCCTCGAGCATACATCATTATATCAGTTGAAATGACAAGTGTTACCTCCTTGTTCACATAATTATGGAAATCCATCTTTGGTTAATCTCGATGAATTGTCGCTGAGTTCATCAGCCACCTCATCCTCTCCTTGGTTTAATGAGGAACTCTTGGGTTGGAACTTGCTTCCATAGTTCATTTCCCGAGAATCTTACAATCTCGTCTCGTCAATTTGTTTTGCACCTTTTCTTCTCAGGCATCCTGAGCCTGAAGTATCCCGACACCAATCAGATCTAAATCTCAGTTAGATATGATGGTTGGAACATATTCCCAAGAGTTATAACACTGGTCTTTTATACGACCCGGTAAGATGATGTCATGCCTAGCACACCTGGCCGTAGGACATATTGTTATAGTTCCCTTATTAGCAAGGTTAGCGATTCTTCCATGAGGAAATTGTAAGACTTATTCTATAAGTTGTTCCTGATGGATCCTTTGTGCATCCAAATTTTGACCCTTACTTGATGGCCATGTCAATGCTATCTCGAAGCATGTCTGTGGTATTCCGGATTTCAACAAGAACATTTGAAGCCCAATGCTAAATGTTTCCTGCTCAATTATCCAAACACCATTGTATGAGTAATGTCATGGAATTTCTCTCCCCTTACCTAAAGAGTTTTCTACATTATATCTTGTCATGGATATCATGCTCTGTTTATCCTTGGGAAGGATTACCCTTGAAACATGTGTTTAAACACATTTTCCTTTCCATTGTTTGGTTTAACCTTTCTTGTGATCTATATGATCTAAGCAACAATATTACCCTGCTTATGTAAACACCATGGTGTACAACTCGGTCAGTAAGACCATGTTACTATTGTTTACGATATTCCGGTAACCACCGATGGACGAGAACTTTGCCTATTGGTCTGCCTCGTTCCGACGAGCAGGAAAATGGTTCTCTTCGTCCATCGCCCTTAGTACTGATGTTGTTGCTGACATAAATGACAGGCTATCCTCTGACATGCCTTTCTTACATGATCACGCAAGACGTCTCCGCCCTTCCTACTTTTAACCCACATGGTGGACCCATAACCCACAGTTCCACGGGATCGAAACCTGACTCTCCTGTTCAACACTATTTCTAATGGTTATTCCTCATGCTTGGCTTCGTATTTAATTCACGTGCCACCTTCCTAGTTCTCAATTCTGGTATCAGACGCAATACTTACTCTCGCTGCTCTGAACCCCTTTCTCACTCTGGTTCAGACTTCGAGCAACTATCTATCCGCTTGGAACCTCTTATTATACCTTCGTACCTTACTCTCGATGTATTTTATATGTTCAACTCGAGAGATAATCTTATGCTCATTCACGGGTTAACCCCAGATTGTTTCCCTCCTAAGAAATCTGTCGTAGCCGAGCTGCCCCTTACCTATTCGCAAGTACGTTGGAGTTCCTGAAGAAAGGATGACAACCTCATCATGATGCATCGATGCATAGGAATGAAGTCATCAACGCTATGGATCGACCACTTCGAGAAGAGCAACCAAGACCGAGAAGGTCCGTTAGAATTTCATAACCAAATCTCTTCCCCCTTACTCCCCTTCTTAAATCTCGGGACGAGATTTCTTGTAGTGGAGGAGAATTGTGACGCCCGGATAATTAAGCTACAGTAACCCTCTGCTAATGATGCCACGTCACTTCGATTTCGGTTGCTAATCTCGCATTAGTTCGAAACCAATTCAAATTCAAATTCAAAATCAAGCAAATAATAAAAGTTTTCAAATATTAAAACTAAAATGTTCGGAGTGAACCAAATAGTGCATAGGTAAATATGGTGGAGAAACCACACTTTTATAAAATGTTCAAATACTCTAAAATGAATAAAACCATAGCAAAAACATTTATTTAAATGCCTTTGGTATTTAATAAAATGCTAAACTATTTTATTTTGGAGTAAAACTTTTTATGGCGCTAGGTTATTTTGAAACATTAATTTAGGAGCTTTTGTCATATTTTACTAAACTAAAAATAATGTATAACTAGAAATAATACAGAAAATAGAAATAAAAGAAACAGAGAAGAAAAATAAGAAAATACCTAAACTATTGGTGGCCTGGGCTCTAGGTCAACAGTGGGAGCCCAACCCACCTCGCCACCTCCTCCTTGCTCCTGCTCACCAGGAGCGCCGTGGACCCGCGTGCCCCGTCCATGGCCGTGGATGGCCACGCGGCGTCTATCCCATGGCTCCCCGTCGCAGATAAGGTCTTCCCCAAGCCCCGGACAAACCCTAGCTGCCCCCAGATCTCACTTCCCCTTCCTACATCGCTCCTCTGTTCGCATTCGAGCGTGCCCGTCGGCGCTGTTCGCTGCCACCGCGACCACCGCCATTACCATGCTCTTCTGCCATGTCCCCGAGCTCCGCAACGAAGCACTCGTCCCCACCATCCAATTACACGAGCTTGAACGCCCTGCAACACCGTCGCCGTCGCCGTCTTCAACCTCGGGATCCGACCACTTCCGCCTTTGATTCGCGACCACCAGAGCCTCCCCGAGCAGGTTGACCTCCTCTTCGCGATCCCTGTGAGGTCCTCCTCCATCTCCATCTCGCCCCGTTGTTGATCCGTCATTGTAGAACTGTGTCCCGTGCCCGACTGTCGCCGCCATGGTTGGAGCCCCGTTCGCGCCTGCTCATGTTGTATCTCGCTCCCAAGCCGGCCTAGCCGTGACCGCCTACGCGTGCTGCACGCCTGTACCGCGCCCCGCTAGCCTGCCCCTCCTGCACCTCCGCCTGCTGTCGCGCTACTTCCCCCGCCGCTGCTTGCCCCAGCCGCCCCGTGCGCCATCCTGCGCACCCAGTCCCGTGTCCGCTGTGCTCCGGCGCGATGGCTCATCCGGCCGTCCGCCGGCTCACCAGGCCGTCCGGCCGTGCGCCCGGTGCTGCAGCCGCCCGCGGCTCTACCGCCGTTCTGTCGTTCCCTGTATTGCTATTGCTTTTGCGTGCTGCCATGGCCTCACTCCGCTCGCTGCTGCTCTATTTCTGTTGTCGTGCTGCTGCTCCTGCTTGTGCCGCTGAACTGCTGCTACTCCCGCTACTTGTTGCTGCTCTTATTCTGCAAGCTGCCACCGCTTGTGTTGCTTTGCTGCTGCTATTGCCGCCTGCAATTGCTGGCTGGTGGTGGTGGTGGCTATGGCCGTGTGTGCGTAGGCGTTGTGTGTGCCGGCTTGATTAGTTTAGGCTAATTTAGATTACTTACATAATCTTTGTTAGGTTAGTTGCTAGCCTATGGCAGGTGGACCCTTTTAGTAAAGTTAGATTTTATTTAATTTGTCTACATATAGTCTATTCCATGTGGGCCTTGCCTTTCCTTTTGACAGGTCAATTTGACTTGGTCAATTCGGATTAAAAATTAATAACAAAATTTCAGAAAATGTTTAAAACTTCGATAAATCATCGAAAATTAACCGTAACTCCGATGAAAATAATTTGTACATGAAAGTTGCACAGAACGACAAGACGAATTCGGATACACACCCTGTTCGTCTGCCACACATCCCTAGCATAGCGAACATGCAACCATCCCCCTCCATTTCATCTGTCCGAAAATGCCAAACACCGGAAACACTTCCCCGGATGTTTTCTCCCTTTGACGGTAGCACCTAGTACCGCGTTAGGTCACCACTAGCACTGTGTAATGCCATGGTATGCTTTGTGATACTTTCATTGCTCTGTTATTTATTGTGTTCCCCCTCCGTTACTTCTTTCTGGTAGACCCCGAGACCACTGTCGATACCCCTGGGTTTGACTACATCAATGATGACCCCTCCTTCTTGCCAGAGCAACCAGGCAAGCCCCCCCATTGATCACCAG
This sequence comes from Triticum dicoccoides, assembly GCF_002162155.2. Lineage (NCBI taxonomy): Eukaryota > Viridiplantae > Streptophyta > Magnoliopsida > Poales > Poaceae > Triticum > Triticum dicoccoides. The sequence continues at coordinate 503,268,255 of NC_041380.1, forward strand.
ATATCGCCTATTTTTCTCTTTACTGCTTGCATTAGAGTAGTGTAGCATGTTACTGCTTTCCGTTAATCCTAAATGCTTAGCCTGTCATTGTTGCTATAGTTATTGATACCTTACCTGCAATCCTAAATGCTTAGCATAGGATGCTAGTTTCTCATCAGTGGATCTACATTCTTGTCTGTCTGCCATGCTATACTATCGGGCCGTGATCACTCGGGAGGTGATCACGGGTATATACTTATACATAATATATGATGCTTGTGGTGACTAAAGACGGGTCGGCTCGAAGAGTACCCGCGAATGATTCACGGATTGGGTCCGAAAGGACGTTTGTCCCGACGGCCCTCTGAGTGGATTTTTGTGGCGGAGCGACAGGGTAGGTTGAGACCACCTAGGAGAGAGGTGGCCCTGGCCCTGGTCGGCGTCCGTGGTTAATTCAATTAACACGCTTAACGAGATTTGGGTATTTGATCTGAGTCTGGTCATTGGCCTATACGCACTAACCAACTACGCGGGAACAGTTATGGGCACTCGACGTCGTGGTATCAGCCGAAGCCTTCTTGATGTCAGCGACTGGGCGGCGCGCGCCGGGTTGGACTGGAACGCCTGCTCTTGTATAAGGGAGGCTAGGTCTGCTCGCCGGCCGCGTTTGCAACATGCAGGTGTGCAATGGGCGATGGGCCTAGACCCCTGCGCCATAGGATTTAGACCGGCGTGCTGACCTCTCTGTTGTGCCTAGGTAGGGCTGCGACGTGTTGATCTTTCGAGGCTGGACATGACCCAGAAAAGTGTGTGTGGCCGAAGGGGATCGGCCGTGTTGGGAAATGTGGTGCACCCCTGCAGGGAAGTTTATCTATTCGAATAGCCGTGTCCCTCGATAAAAGGATGACCCGGAGTTGTACCTTGACCTTATGACAACTAGAACTAGATACTTAATAAAATACACCCTTTCAAGTGCCAGATACAACCAGGTGATCGCTCTCTAATAGGGTGACGGGAAGAGGATCGCCTGGTAGGATTATGCTACGCGATGATACTTGGTTAACTTACCATCTACTCTCTTCTACTGCCTCAAGATGGAGGCTGCCAGAAGCATAGTCTTCGATAGGACTAGTTATCCCCCTCTTATTCTGGCATTCTGCAGTTCAGTCCACATATACTACCCCTTTCATTGATACCAATGCATATGTAGTGTAGTTCCTTGCTTGCGAGTACTTTGGATGAGTACTCACGGTTGCATTGCTCCCCCTTTTCCCCCTTTCTATACCTAGCTGTTGCAAACAGATGTTGAAGTCCAGGAGCTAAAGGATCCCGAGGATGATTCTACGTGGAGTTCGGCTTCGAGGAGTAGTTAGGAGGTCCCAGGCAGGAGGCCTCGCCTTTTCGATCGTTGCTACTTTTGTGCTTGCCTTCTTAAGGCAATCTTGTTTTACTTATGTCTGTACTCAGATATTGTTGCTTCCGTTGACTCGTCTATGATCGAGCTCTTGTATTCGAGCCCTCGAGGCCCCTGGCTTGTAATATGATGCGTGTATGACTTATTTTATCATTAGAGTTGTGTTGTGATATCTTCCCGTGAGTCCTTGATCTTGATCGTACACATTTGCGTGCATGATTAGCGTACGGTCAAATCGAGGGAGTCACATTAGGTCATCCACTTGAAGGAAATTTGCTACTGTCCTACAAACCTCTGCACTTGGAGGCCCAACAACGTCTACAAGAAGAAGGTTGTGTAGTAGACATCAACATGCTACCACTACCGGTCCACCTGTCCTTCATGCGCGGCCACTACTGGGCAGGCATGAAGGCCAACTAGATCGTCCTCATCAACCAATCCGGTAGTTCGTGGCGTCTCGTGGATATCTACACCCAGTGAGAGATCACCCTTCCATCATTGGATACCACTGCCATCGAGCCTCGCGGCCCGCCGGACACTCCTGCCTACTACGCACGAGATGCGTCGAGCTTTTGGCTCGACCTCTGTTTGCTGAAGGTTGTAATCTGCGAAGTGCCCACACCATCACAAGGCTACATGGATTACAAGCTCCGTGTTGTGTTCAACATGGGATTAGTCTATCTGGAATCCGGTCCCTATACATGGTTATGGCTCATCATCGACCCTCTTCACCCATCATTTATGTCTGATGCTATAGTGCACGATGGCATCGTTTATGCGGTGGACGCACAGATTAGCTACCTATACTAGTGGAATCTATCGTCATGTAATTGTTCTATCTCATCTCATCTTTACCTTAAGAATACGACTGCCTGTTCATTGTTAAAAATTTAGAATATATAGTATGTCTATAACCACATCATTGCTATATGTTCCTCTCATTTCCTAGATTTTTATGACCACACATGTTATTGTTAGAGTTGATATGAGAACAATTGGCATCTAATGATTGTTAGAATAGATATTATGAGTATAACCTCATGATTGCTATATGTTACTATCATTTCCATGATTTTTATAACAACGCATGTTATTGCTTAGAGTTGATATGATAACTGTAGTAAGTGTTATGGTAGAATATGAGTAGGCCTTGTCATATCTGTTTTCCTCTCATTGTTACATGATGTTTGAACAATGATATATTGCTAGAATATGAAAGCCATTGGCTTATTTTTTTAACTTGTGGTATGATTATGACCACGACATTGCAATTCTCTGTCTATGATATGTGTCACTGTTATAATAGTCTTAATTCCTCACATACTATGAACATGATTGTTTATTTTTGTCCTTTTGGTCTCTAATTTGAATTGTTGCAGCAGACGCAAATGCGATGGCCTTCATGATTCCAGGACCTGGAATCATACCAGCCGATGGGTGGTGGTTTATCGCTTGTTCAGCTGACGGCGGTCATTTGATGGTCATTTGCACGTACAAAATTGACCAAACCATTTCATCAAACCACATGTAGTACAATGCCTGGGGAGTTCGTGACATTAATGGCTATGGCTGCTTCGTGTTCGAGAAAGATCCCAGCTCCGTTGCGCCAGGCTTATTCAACTGGAGGCGGGTTTACAGCCTTGGCAACCACTCCATGTTCCTCGGGCTCAATTATCCGATCATCCAACCAATCATCGATCATATCACCGGCTATGATTACCGTGCTATGCAACTTCCATTCGCCAGGGGGAACTATGTTTACACATCATACCATGGGTTTCATGAATCACCATATCCAGAGATTCGTCGAGACAGCTTGCTGCCAGATAATCTTCAGTGTGTGAAAGGTAAAAATGGGAATTATATTTTGTATTACTCATGTAGCCTACAAAGTGTTGTCCAATGGGAATTATATTTGTATTACTCATGTAGCCTACAAAGTCTGTCGCACAGCCTTGTAACTTCTTACCCCATTTCTAAATTTGTACTAGTACTTTATGCCGTATATTGCGCTACTCGTACTACTACCTCCCTCCTGGTTTACTAGTCCCCTTCGTAATATGTGTCAAATTTTGACCATAGATTTCACTAACTAAATGTTAATGCATGTCACAAAAAATTATTTCGTTTTATTCGTATTTGAACATAGTTTCCAATGGAATAATTTTCAGTGACATGCATTGACATTTTGTTAGTTAAACCTATGGTTAAAATGTGACACTAAATATTACTAGTAAGTACTCCCTCCATTCCGAATTAATTTTTGCAGGTATGGATGTATCTAGATGTAGTTTAGTTCTAGATACATCCATTTCTGCGACGAGTAATTTGGAACGGAGGGAGTAGTACAGTAGCAGTACTAGTATACGTCGGTCAAATTATTCATCTTGTCCACACATTGAATTGACGTGACAACATGCTGCGCGTGAAGTGACACAAGAATCCCAACGGCGTCTTCGGGTATTGTGGACTTCAGATTTGGAGTACCACTTATCTGTCGAAATCTTTCATCATTCACTTAAAACAGTCGATTGATCATACATTGAGTACCATATAACTGGAATTAATCAATGCAAGTCCAAGAAGGATTGGCCGGTGCTGCCGGCTGGCGTCAAGTTCGATCCCATGGATCAGGAGCTGATCGAGCACCTTGAGGCCAAAGTGACTGCTAATAGCGTGAGATCTCACCCTCTCATCAATTTGTTCATACCAACCATCGACAGCGAGCATGGCATATGCTACACCCATCTTGAGAAACTTCCAGGTAAGACACCGATCGACCGTCTACTTGCACAAACATATTCCTTTGTTTATAGCTCTATTTTCTTTTCTAGTGAAGCAATTACAATTTGACAGTTAATAAAAGTGAAACAAGTGACTGCAACATGCCAAAGATGTTATGAAAATGCCAATCACGTACACTAAAACCTGTATTCGACAATACTGCAGGTATCACACTGAGTGGCCTAAGCAAGCATTTCTTCCAGAGCAATTCCAGGGCGTTCAAAAGGGGCACGTGGACGCGTCGCAAGATACAGTCGGAGTGCGGCATGCACGCGATGTGGCATAAGACCGGTAATACCTTGCCGGTGGTGGTCAACGGCCGACAGACGGGCAGCAAAAAGGTTCTGGTGCTACACACCAACAAGAACTTCGATGAGCAGAGGACCAACTGGGTGATGCACCAGTACCACCTCGAGGACCTGGAGCAAGAGAAGGAGCAGGAGCTGGTCCTCTGCAAGATTTTCTACCAGACGAACACTAGGGACAGTAGTAAAAAGATTATAAGTTAGTTTGATATTGGTACTTGTACTACCTTGTCGTCCGCAAGTTGGTGTTGTTGTTAACGATCTTTTGGTATGAACTTGGCATTTGCTTCCAACCATCATGCCGAGAGCCGACGTGGATATAAAGCTGAATCATTTGTTTCGAAACAAATTTTCAGGCACCTGATTTTTATTTGATGGGTAGCAAAAGCACCTGCCGTTCGTATTCCCAGTTCTCCAAATTTTTCGAAACAAGTGCATGCACTTATTATCATGATGAAAAAACAATATACCTGTTGTATCCCAGTTATCAGTATATACTTGCAGAATTCTCTCGTTTGTTGAGCAGGTATATTGTTTTTTCAGGTCGAGCAAGTTTCAACTGGGCTGTAGACTGCCCAGGCTTGGTTTTGTTTTTAATAGCATGCCCATAACGGCAATGGGGCACAAAGATCCAGCGGGTATCTACTGGCCTCTGGCCTGCCAGCGTTAGTTATAGTTTGTCTTACAACATCCGCAAGTAGTTTTTTTTACTGAATCAAACACACAGCCCAGTTCTATTTTCCTCTTGAAACGCCATGTCCTACATCCGTTTTCTAATCTCTACCTATAGTTTTACTAGTTCATATACATGTATCATTATATTGAAAATACATAAAGTTCCCTTTTCATATTTACATCCTTATTTTTGTTGTTGTTTTCCCTCCCAGCGCTGATTTTTTTTACCACTGGTTTTCCCTTAGACCAACTCAATTGTCCCACGTCTTATTTGCTTACAAAAACAAAACGATTTTTTTTGGCAAATCAATAATTTCTTTAAAAAATGTTTATCATTTCGGGATTACAACAGTTCAGACTCCACCAAAATATGCAAAATAAGGTTGAACTTTTTGACCGTGGTCCTGGGCAGAAAAAGGGCTGTAATAAATTACTTAAGAATTAGCAAATGGGCTGCAAATTATAATTTTTTTAGCAAATGGGCTCTATGTTGTTTGCCACAGATTTGGAGGCTAACTTGTGGGCCTACTAAGTTCATGCATACACAAGGTTTCTAAAAAAAGAAACTTAGTCAACAATCGACTCTACCAGCGTCAGACTGTTAGATGTCAATCTAACGGCAATCGTGCTTCTTCAGTCTCTGATCTTCCTGCTCCAGCCGCCCAAACCAGCGCTAGCGGAACCGCCTGCTCCCGCCTCCCGTGGCCGGCTGTGCTACCGGGGAGGCCTCACAGCCCCACCGTACTCGCTTCCCTGGCCTGTCTATCCCTCTACTCACCCACACCTCCTGTTATTTTCCAGCGATGGCAGCCGAACCAGTCAACCCTCGTACTCCCCATCGTGTGGGCAACCACTATCGTGTCTTCCCTAGCTCCCTGTCGTTCCCTTCGTAGGCCTCGCCGTCGTCCACCGCCCTGGTGCTCTCTGCACGGCGTGGTCAACATGGTCAACAAATGACATCCATCAGAAGTGGACTGTACGTGGAGAGGCTGACAGCTAGGTCCACAGCTGCACACAAGGAAATGCATACTTATTACGTGCAAAATAATGATTCCTCCACCTGACATCTGGGACCCACAGGAAGGGCCTTTGTATTTCGCAAAAAAAAAATGTTCCCCCCGCTGACAGCTCGGACCCACCACCTATATCTTCGCACGCAAGGAAGTGTCTCCTTATTACGCACAAAAAATGAATACCCCCTACGTGGGAGGCTGACTTGTGGGCCTACTAAGTTGACGGGGACGGAGAGCTTTGTCAACTTAGTCAATATGAACGATTCTAGCTCCAGTGACCGTATGATGTCCATCCAACGGCCGTAGTGCTTCTTCAACCTCTGGTCTACTTGCTCCAGCCGCCCAAACCAGCGTCGGTCGTGTCGCGTGCTCCTGCCTCCCGTGGTCGGCCGTGATGCCGCGGAGGCCTCACCGCCCCCTACTACTCCCACCACTGGCCAGGCCATCCTCCTCTACTCCCCCAGACCCCCTGTTATTCTGCGGCCACGGCAGCCTCACACCTCAGCCGAACCAGTGAACCCTCATACTCCTCTCCGCGTGGGCTTCCACCGTCGCGTCTTCCCCGACTCCGTGTTGTCCCCTTCCTAGGCCTCGCCATCATCCACCGCCGTGGTGCTCTTGGTGTGGCATGGTCAAAGTGGTCAAGGAATGACTTCCATCGGAAGAGTACTGTACGTGGAGAGGCTGACAGCTGGGTCCACGGCCGCAGCAAGGAAGTGCCTCCTTATTACGCGCAAAATAATTATTCCTCCACCTGACAGTAGGGACCCACCGGACGGGCCACCGTATTTCGTGAAAAAAAATTCCCCCCTGACTGCTGGGACCCACTAGCTACATCTTCGCACGCAAGGAAGTGCTTGACAGTCGGGACCCACCTGGTCGAAGCATACGTAGCATTGTCATTCTGGTCGCGAACGTGTACGTACATACTAGTCGATGTAGATGTGCGCACGTGTCATAGTAGAGGCGCGCACATGTCGTAGTAGAGGCGCGCATGTAGCATGTACACGTACCTACAGCGGCCAGGGTGCAAGAAAGTAAAGATGGCCACGTACGTACATACGGGTGGGGTCTCCAACGCCTACTCGCGCATACGTACGGCCAGGGCTCGTGTACATGGATGTGGCTGGGTCGGAATGGGGAAACTGCGTCGTCGTCGTGTTCATGGGGAGGCAACGAAGTGCACCGTGTTCATAGGGAGGCAATGGAACGCGTGTTGTTCATCGGGAGCTAACCGGCTTGGATGGAATAGCCGATGGAAACGAGGCCTGGCGTACCGCAGAACAGAGGAAACAGCCTTGCGTTCGACCGGCCACGGTGGAAACGGGATCCTATTCATCGGGAGGGGTCTGGCGTACCGTAAAACAGAGGAAACGGACCTCCTACGGTCGAAACGGGGTCTTGTTGATCGGGAGGGGTGTGGCGTACCGCAAAACGGAGGAAACGGACTTGTGTTGGAGTGCTACGGTCGAAACGGGGGTCATGTTCATCAGGAGGGGTGTGGCGTACCGCAAAATGGGACTCCACGGCATACTGTTCATCTCCACCATCAACCTCCTCCAGCCTCCACGGGCTACTGTTCATCCACCGTCGATGTCCTCCAGCCTCCATCTGTGAATGTTCATCCATTGGCTCTTGTTCATCCAGCCTCCACCGGCTACTCTTCAACCAGCCCTCTCCACGGGGTCATGTTCAACCACCCCTCCATGGGCTACTGTTCATCCAGCCCTCCACTGGCTACTATTCAACCAGCCCTCCACCGGCTACTGTTCAGCCAGCCCTCCACGGGGTCCTATTCATCCAGCCCTCCACCGGATCCTGTTCATCCACTGGCTCGATCGATCGGGGTACTGTTCATCCAGCGGCAACGGCCTCTACTACCACGGGTTCCTACTCATCCAACCCCCACCAGGAACTGTTCATCCAAACCCCCAAACAACGCTCACTATTCATCCAGAGGCAGCATCGATCGGCTTTAGTTAGCAGCAGTAGCGAAGGAATCGCTCGATCAGGTTCAGTTAACAGCCATCGATCGATCGCTCGAGTTCAGTAACGCTTAACCTGCAGTGCAATCGCTCGGGTTTAGTTAGAGCCCAACGCCTCGCTTAGGTTCAGTTAGAGCGCAACTCCTCGCACACACGCGCGTACGTACGAGAGAAACGCGCATCGCTCGGCCCCCGACCACCCACCGTAACCGGGAACTCCCCGATATTTTCCTCGCCCTCGCTTCTACCACGTTTTTTTCCGTCATGGATGGCCCAAAGAATGTCATGCAGCTGCGTCTCCGGCCCGCCCAGGACGAAAAGCCCATTTTCTGTCATGATTTTTTGTCATAGAAGTAGGACCCCACCACATATATGATGATATCAGGTTTTCTCACAATTATTGTCATAGAAGTGTAATAAGTATGACAGAAAAAAATCCGTTCGGCCCAAAATGTCACGGATGTGTCTTTTTTGTAGTGGTACCTGCACAAACAAACAAGAACCTCGCAACCAACGCGATAAATGGGTTGTCAATCCCTTCACGGTCACTTACGAAAGTGAGATCTGATAGAGATAATAAGATAAATATTTTTGGTATTTTTGCTGTATAGATTGAAAGGTAAAGATTGCAAAAATAAATAGTAAACTAGAATTGTAGATCGGAAACTTATATGATGTAAAGTAGACCCGGGGGCCATAGGTTTCACTAGTGGCTTCTCTCAAGATAGCATATATTACGGTGGGTGAACAAATTACTGCCGAGCAATTGATAGAAAAGCACATAGTCATGATGATATCTAGGCATGATCATGAATATGGGCATCACGTTTGTGTCAAGTAGACCGAAACGATTTTGCATCTACTATTATTACTCCACACGTCGACCGCTATCCAGCATGCATCTAGAGTATTAAGTTCATAAGAGTAGAGTAACACATTAGGCAAGATGACATGATGTAGAGGGATAAACTCAAGCAATATGATATAAACCCCATCCTTTTATCCTCGATGGCAACAATATAATACGTGCCTTCCTGCCCCTGTTGTCACTGGGAAAGCACACCACAAGATTGAACCCCAAGCTAAGCACTTCTCCCATTGCAAGAAAGATCAATCTAGTAGGCCAAAGCAAACTGATAATTCGGAGAGACTTGCAAAGATATCAAATCATGCATATAAGAATTCAGAGAAGAATCAAATATTGTTCATAGATAATCTTAATCATAAACCCACAATTCATCGGATCTCGGCAAACACACCGCAAAAAGAATTACATCGAATAGATCTCCAAGAACATCGAGGAGAACTTTGTATTGAGATCCAAAGAGAGAGAAGAAGCCATCTAGCTAATAACTATGGACCCGAAGGTCTATGGTAAACTACTCACACATCATCGGAGAGGCTATGGTGTTGATGTAGAAGCCCTCCGTGATCGAATCCCCCTCCGGCAGATCATCGGAAAAGGTCTCTACATGGGATCTCATGGGTACAGAAGCTTGCGGCGGTGGAAAAGTGGTTTCCTGGCTCCCCTAGATGTTTTCAGGGTATAAGAGTATATATAGGCGAAAGAAGTAGGTCGGTGGAGCTACGAGGGGCCCACGAGGGTGGGGAGCGCACCTGCCCCCCTGGGCGCGCCTCCATACCTCGTGGCCGCCTCATTGCTTCCTTGACGTCCACTCCAAGTCTCCTGGATTGTGTTTGTTCCAAAAAAGATCCTCGTGAAGGTTTCATTCAGTTTGGGTTCCATTTGGTATTCCTTTTCTGCGAAACACTAAAATAGGCAAAAAACAGCAATTTGCACTAGGCCTTCGGTTAATAGGTTAGTCCCAAAAATAATATAAAAGTGCATAATAAAGCTCATTAAACATCCAAAACAGCTAATATAATAGCATGGAACAATCAAAAATTATAGATACGTTGGAGACGTATCATGCGCCCCCGGCCACCCTCTATCCCACGTTCCCGTCGGCCTTCCTCCAACCACGCCACTCGCCTGCCACCAACATCGCCCATCGCTTGCCTTTGTCATGCACGGGACTGGATATGCCCCCCAGCACCTCTTCCTCCCCCTACCACCGTGCATGGAAGCTAGTGACTGGCGCCATTTAACGCTGCTCTACTCCATCAACTTCAACCAACGGCTCATGAGGTGCATGCCATGTGTTTGCTAAATTGACTCAGTGCAGTGGAGCACCATTTTTACTATGTTTCATGTTCATTTGCAGGTAGCTCGTTCTTGCCAAATGTTGTAGCTTAGATGACTTCAGAATGTTTATCGTGGGTGCTCTGCCATCGCGTGCTAGTCCAAGAATTCCTATTGTCACATAAGTCCATGTATTACTGATTGCTCTCTGGTTATAGCGCGAGAAAAGCTCCTGTCTGCTAGGACTACGTCGGTATTTCTCCAAAGAGGAAGGGATGATGCAGCACAGTGACGGTAGGTATTTCCCTCAGTGAAGAAACCAAGGTTATCGAACCAGTAGGAGAACCAAGCAACACAACGTAAACAGCACCTGCACACAAATGACAACACCTCGCAACCCGACGTGTTAAAGGGGGTGTGAATCCCTTTCGGGTAACGATGCCAAAAAATTGTAGTAGATTGGAATAATAGGCCTCAAATAAAATAAATTGCAGCAAAGTCTTTTTGTATTTTTGTTTTAATAGATCTGAATAAAAATGCAAAGGAAAAGTAGATCGCAAGCAAATATATGAGGAAGAAGACCCGGGGGCCGTAGGTTTCACTAGTGGCTTCTCTCGAGAAAATAGCAAACGGTGGGTAAACGAATTATTGTTTGGAAATTTATAGAACCTCAAATAATTATGACAATATCCAGGCAATGATCATTACATAGGCATCACGTCCAAGATTAGTAGACCGACTCCTGCCTGCATCTACTACTATTACTCCACACATCGACCTCTATCCAGCATGCATCTAGTGTATTAAGTTCATGGAAAAATGGAGTAATGCAATAAGAATGATGACATGATGTAGAAAAGATCTGTTTATCTATTGCATAGATATAGATCCCATCTTTTTATCCTTAGTAGCAACAATACATACGTGTCGGTTCCCTTTTCTGTCACTGGGGTCAAGCACCATAAGATCGAACCACTACCGGGCACCTCTTCCCATTGCATGATAAATACATCAAGTTGGCCAAACAAATCCCAAATATCGGAGAAGAAATACAAGGCTATAAGAGATCATGCATATAAGAGATCAAAGAAACTCAAATAACTTTCATGGATATAAAAAGATATGACTCATAAACTCAAAGTTCATCAGATCCCAACAAACACACCGCAAAAAGAGTTACATCATATGGATCTCCAAGAGACCATTGTAGTGAGAATCGAGAGAGAGAGAGAGAGAGAGAGATGGAGCCATCTAGATACTAACTACGGACCTGAAGGTCTACAAAGAACTACTCACGCATCATCGAAGAGGCACCAATGGAGGTGGTGAACCCCATCCGAGATGGTGTCTAGATTGGATCTGGTGGTTCTAGACTCTGCGGTGGCTGGATGAATATTTCATCGACTCCCCTAGGGTTTCTGGAATATTTGGGTATTTATAGAGCAAAAAGGCAATCCGGGGGGCACCCGAGGTGGGCACAACCCACCAGGGCACGCCTGGGCCTCCCGGCGCGCCCTGGTGTGTTGTCCCCTCCTCGGGACTCCCCCAGGTGCTACCAGGGTCCAACTTGTTCCTTCTGGTCCATAAAAAATCTCTGTAAAGTTTCATGGAATTTGGACTCCGTTTGATATTGATTTTCTGTGATGTAAAAAACACGTAAAAAAAAGGAACTGGCACTTGGCAGTATGTCAATAGGTTAGTACCGAAAAATGATATAAAATGATTATAAAACATCCAAGATTGATAATATAAAAGCATGGAACAATCTTATAGATATGTTGGAGACGTATCAGCATCCCCAAGCTTAACTCCTACTCGTCCTCGAGTAGGTAAGTGATAAAAACAGAATTTCTGATGTGGAGTGTCGTTTAACATGTCATATCATATTCTTTTCTTTCATAGAATGGATAATTGGACTTTTATGTGGTTCAAAGCAATAGTCTAGTGTTGACATAATAATTTAGATACTCAAGCATATCAACAAGCAACCATGTCTTTCAATATATCAATGCTAAAATAAGTTATTCCTACAAAATCATATAGTCTTGTCATGCTGTGTCTTCTTAACACAAAGTATTTATCATGCACAACCCCGATGACAAGCCGAGCAATTGGTTCGTACTTTTTAACGCGCTTCAGCTTTTTCAACTCTTACGCAATACATGTGTGCAAGCCATGGATATAGCACTACGGGTGGAATAGAGTATGATGATAGGGGTAAATATAGAGAAGGCAGAAGGTAAGAAAGTCTCACATCGATGCGGCTAACCAACGGGCAATGGAGATGCCCATCGATCGATATCAACGTGAGGAGTAGGGATTGCCATGCAACGAATGCACTAAGAGCTATAAGTGTATGAAAGCTCAATATGAAAACTAAGTGGGTGTGCATCTAATCCTATAATGAAAAATTCACACTAGTATATGAAAGTGACAACATAGGAGACTCTCCATATGAAAAACATGGTGCTACTTTGAAGCACAAGTGTGGTAAAGGATACTAGCAATGCCCCTTCTCTCTTTGTTTATTTTTTATTTTTCTTTCTTTTTCTTTTTTTATTTTTCTTTTTCTTTCTTTCTTTTCTTCTTCTTTTCTTTTCTCCTTTTTCCTTTTCTCTCTAATTGTCCGGAGTCTCATCCCGACTTGTGGGGGAATCATAGTCTCCATCATCCTTTCCTCACTGGTGCACTGCTCTAAAAATGAATAATGATGATCATCACACTTCTATTTACTTATAACTCAAAAGAAATAAAAAATATAACTCGACACCTATGACAAAATATGAATCTATATAAATGCCTCTAGCATGTACTAGGATGTGCAATGATCTAGCGTAACATGTACGAAAAATGATGAACGGTGGCTGAGCAACAAACACTATGTCAGCTATATGATCATGCAAAGCCATATGACAATAAATGCTCAAGTCATCAAACAGAAGTGGAGGAAGTTGCATGGCAATATATCTCGGAATGGCCATGGAAAAGCCAAAATAGGTATGTATGGTGGCTGTTTTGAGGAAGATATAATGAGGCTTATGTGTGATAGAGCGTATCATATCACGGGGTTTGGATGCACCTGCGAAGTTTGTACCATGTCTCAATGTGAGAAAGGGCAATGCATTGTACTGTAGAGGCTAGCAAATTGTGAAAAGGTAAGAGTGTGTATAAGCCATGGACTCACATTAGTCATAAAGAACTCATATACTTATTGCAAAAGTTTATTAGACCTCGAAGCAAAGTAATACTACGCATGCCCCTAGCGGGATAGATTGGTAGGAAAGGACCATCACTCGTCCCCGACCGCCACTCATAAGGAATACAATCAAAAATAAATCATGCTCCAACATCATAGCATAACGAGAGACTATGCATGCATGCTTCGGGAATCACAAACCTTAACACCAATATTCCTACTAGAGCATAATTACTCATCAACATAACTCACATATCACATCATCATATCTCAAAACTATTAGTAAGAATCAAGTTTACTTTGTCCAATGATCTTCATGACATTTTCTTTTCTTTATCCTTCTTGGATATCTATCACTTTGGGACTAATTTTCATGTGTTGCTTTTCATAAGCTCAAACAAATATAAGTGAAGATCATGATCATAATATTTCTTTCTCTCAAAATAATTTAAGTGAAGCAAGAGATATTTTCTTCAAAATTTTACTAAATCTAAAATAAATCTAAGTGAAGCAAGAGAGCATTTCTTCAAAAATACTAAGCACACCATGCTCAAAAAGATATAAGTGAATCACTAGAGCAAGTCCTAGCTCATAAAAGATTTAAGTGAAGCATAGAGAGCAATTCTAACAAGTCATGACATAATTTTGTCTCTCTCAAATAGGTGTGTCCAGCCAGGATTGATGACTTAAAACACAAAATAAAACAAGCAAAGACTCATATCATACAAGACGCTCCAAGCAAAACACATATCATGTGACGAATAAAAATATAGTCTCGAGTAAAATACCGATAGTTTTTGGAAGAAAGCGGTAGTTGGTTGCTCATTCTTGGATAATAGCTTGGGATGCCGGGGCATCCCCAAGCTTAGGCTCCTCCATCCTTCCTTCATCCATCGTAAGATAACCCAAAACTTGAAAACTTCAATCACACAAAACTCAACAAAACCTTCGTGAGATCCGTTAGTATAAGAATAATAAACCACTACTATAAGTGGTGTATCAAACCAACTCATATTTTGTTTTTGTATTATATCTATTGTATTCCAACTTTTCTATGGCAAAAACTCATCAAAGAAAACCATAGAGCCATCAAGATAAGCACACAACACAAAGGAAATAGAATATGTCAAAATAGAACAGTCCGTAGCAATCTGACTATTTAGAATACTTATGTAACTCCAAAAATTCTGAAAAATTAGGATGACCTAAGAAATTTGTATATTGATCTACTGCAAGTGGAATAGGTATTTTCTCGCTCTCTGGTAAAAATGAAAATTAATTCCGTGAGTGTAAAAGTTTCTGTTTTTCAGCAAGATCAAACAACTATTACCCAAGAAGATCCTAAAGGCTTTACTTGGAACAAACACTAATTAAAACATAAAAACACAATTATAACAATAGCATAATTGTGCTAACACACAAGAACAGGAAGCAAAAAAGAAAAAATAAATTTTATTCATTGGGTTGCCTCCCAACAAGTGCTATAGTTTTACGCCCTTAGCTAGGCATAAAGCAAGGATCTAAGTTTTGTCATCTTTGGTTCGAGATCCATAAGATGCACTCATGATTGATTCATAAGGTGGCTTAATTCTAGTTCTAGTAAAGTGTTCCATACCCTTCCTCAAAGGAAATTGGAACTTAATATTGCCTTCTTTCATATCAATCACGGCACCGATAGTGCGTAAAAACGGTCTACCGAGAATAATTGGACAAGACGGATTGCAATCAATATCAAGAACAATAAAATTTATGGGAACATGATTCCTATTTGCAAGAATAAGAACATCATTAATTCTTCCCATAGGCTTTTTAATAGTAGAATCTGCCAAGTGCAAATTTAAAGAGCATGATTCAAGATCGGTAAGATCAAGCACATCACATAAAGATTTCGGAATTATAGAAACACTAGCACCCAAGTCACAAAAAGCAAAACACTTATAATTTTTAATCTTGAATTTTATAGTAGGTTCCCATTCATCATGCAATTTTCTAGGAATTTAAACTTCTAGTTCCAATTTTTCTTCAAGAGCTTTCATCATAGCATCAACAATATGTTTAGTAAAAGCTTTATTTTGTTCATAAGCATGGGGTGAATTTATCATGGATTGCAACAAGGAAATACAATCAATCAAAGAGAAACTATTATAAATAAAGTCTTTGTAATCCAAAAGAGTGGGCACATCACTAGTTAAAGTTTTGACCTCTTCAAACCCACTTTCATCAATTTTTTCAACAAGATATTCACCGTCCGAAATATTGGGACGCCTTCTACCTAAAGTTGACTCTTCTACAGTCCCTTTTTCATCAATATTAACTTTACTAAACAAGGAATCAATATAAGAAACACCAATCATTTTAAGATCTTCATCACTTTTGCGAAAGAAATCACTAGAAAACACTTTTTCTAAGAATTCTCTTTTAGCTCTAAGCATAACGGTTCTTTTCTTACTTTCATCCATAGAAACATAAAGAGATTTAATTGATTCATCTACTTCAGGCATAAATATTTTCATCTTGAGATTTTCCACATCATGAGCAATTCTATCAACACTTCTAGACAAATCATCAATCTTATTCAACTTTTCTTCTATGGAAGTGTTAAAAACTTTTTGAGTGTTGATAAATTCTTTAATATTATTCTCAAGATCAGATGTGTTCCTATTATTATTGTAAGATTGATTTCCATAGGAATTACAATAATTATTAGAGGAATTAATAGGAAAAGACCTAGGATTAAAATTACCTATATAAGCATTGTTGTTGAAATTATTTTGAGAGATAAAATTCACATCAATGGTATCACTATTTTGCTCAATAAAAGTAGACAAGGGCATATCACTAAGATCAATAGGAGCACTTCTACTAGCAACCAATTTCACAAGAGCATCAACTTTTTCACTCAAAGAAGAAATCTCTTCAACCGAATTAACTTTTTTACTAGTAGGAACTCTTTCGGTATGAAATTGCGAATAATTTGCCATGATATTGTCAAGCAATTTGGTGGCTTCACCAAAAGTAATTTCCATAAAAGTACGACCCGCAGCAGAATCTAAAAGATTACGAGAAGCGAAATTCAACCCCGCATAAAATTTTGGTATGATCATCCAAAGACTTAACCCATGAGTTGGGCAATTCCTTAGCATCATTTTCATCCTTTCCCAAGATTGTGCAACATGCTCATGTTCAAGTTGCTTGAAATTCATGATTTGGGTTCTAAGGGAAATAATTTTTGCGGGAGGAAAATACTTAGTGATAAAAGCATCTTTGCACTTGTTCGAAGAATCGATATTATTGCGAGGCAAAGAAGAGAACCAAATTTTTGCAGAATCACGCAAAGAAAATGGAAATAATTTCATCTTGACCACATCATTGTCCACATCTTGTTTCATGAAGATATTAAGATGGTATGTGGCATCCTCATTTTGAGTACCAGAAAATTGGTCTTTCATAACAAGATTCAGCAAAGCAGTATTAATATCACAAGTCTCTGCACTAGCGGCGGGAGGAGCAAGCGGAGTGCCAATAAAATCATTGTTGTTAGTGTTTGAGAAATCACATAACTTGGTGTTCTCTTGAGTCATGATGACCACACAACAAGATTGCACTTAAAAACAAATCCGGCGAGAAAACGGCGAAAGGAAAAGAGAGGCGAATAAAACGGGAATTTTTTGTGAAGTGGGGGAGAGGAAAATGAGTGGCAAATGGAAAATAATGTAAATTGTGAGGAGATGAGATTTGTGATTAGGAACCTGGTTATGAAGAAGATCCTCCCCGGCAATGGCGCCAGAAATTCCTTTTGATTGCTCTCTGGTTATAGCGCCAGAAAAGATCATGTCTGCTAGGACTACGTCGGTATTTCCCTAAAGAGGAAGGGATTATGCAGCATAGCGACGGTAGCTATTTCCCTTAGTGAAGAAACCAAGGGTATCGAACCAGTAGGAGAACCAAGAAACACAACGTAAATAGCACCTTCACACAAATAACAACACCTCGCAACCCGACGTGTTAAAGGGGGGTATCAATCCCTTTCGGGTAACGATGCCAGAAAATTGTAGTAGATTGGAATAATAGATCTCAAATAAAATAAATTGCAGCAAAGTCTTTTTGTATTTTTAGTTCAATAGATCTTAATAAAAATGCAAAGGAAAAGTAGATCGCAAGCAAATATATGAGGAAGAAGACCCGGGGGCCGTAGGTTTCACTAGTGGCTTCTCTCGAGAAAATAGCAAACGGTGGGTAAACAAATTATTGTTGGGCAATTGATAGAACCTCAAATAATTATGACGATATTCAGGCAATGATCATTACATAGGCATCACGTCCAAGATTAGTAGACCGACTCCTACCTGCATCTACTACTATTACTCCACACATCGACCACTATCCAGCATGCATCTAGTGTATTAAGTTCATGGCAAAACAGAGTAATGCAATAAGAACGATGACATGATGTAGACAAGATCCGTTTATCTATTGCATAGATGTAGATCCCATCTTTTTATCCTTAGTAGAAACGATACATACGTGTCAGTTCCCTTTTCTATCACTGGGATCAAGCACTGTAAGATCAAACCCACTACCGGGCGCCGCTTCCCATTGCAAGATAAATAGATCAAGTTGGCCAAAAAAACCAAAATATCGGAGAAGAAATATGAGGCTATAAGAGATCATGCATATAAGAGATCAAAGAAACTCAAATTACTTTCATGGATATAAAAAGATATGACTCGTCATAAACTCAAAGTTCATCAGATTCCAACAAACACAGCGCAAAAAGAGTTACATCATATGGATCTCCAAGAGACCATTGTATTGAGAATCAAGAGAGAGAGAGAGATATGAAGCCATCTAGCTACTAACTACGGACCCGAAGGTCTACAAAGAACTACTCACGCATCATCGGAGAGGCACCAATGGAGGTGGTGAACCCCATCTGAGATGGTGTCTAGATTGGATCTGGTGGTTCTGGACTCTGCGGCGGCTGGATGAATATTTTGTCGACTCTGTAAGTGCATCTAGTGTCACCCCTAGTTGGTTTTGGAGTATTGACGACAAACCTAGTTGAGGGACTAATGTGTTTGTGAGAATTGCAGGATAACACAGGTAGAAGTCCCTCATTGATTCGGTTTTTCTACCAGAGATGACCCCTAAAAATGTATGAAGACATTGAAGTCAAAGGTGGTATATGAAGATATTCACATTGAAGACTATGACAAAAGAAGACACGTTATGAAGCCTATGGAGATCAAAGACTTAGATCTGTCGTAGTTCTTTTCCTTTGTGTCGAGTCATAGGAACCACCGTACTGTTAAGTGGGGTCCAGGAGAACCAGTTAGAATGATTGAAGTGATGCCTAAACCAAAAACCTATGTATTCGAGTGAAGACAATGAGAGCGAATCTTGTCTAGAGCCGGACAAGTCAGCTTTGCTTGTAGCCCAAGTAAAGTTGCCATGAGAGTTTGAAATCTGACCGTTGAGACACGTGTCAGTTCCTTAGTGACCCAGGGTCATTTCGGACAAATCAGGTCGGGTTGCCAAGTGGCTATAAATAGCCCACCCCCTACAACCATAAACGGTTGGCTGCTCAGATTTCAGTGCATGGCTTTTGTCGTTTGAGAGCAACCCACCTCGAAGCCTTTGAGAGAAAATTCCTAGCGAGGAGAAAGCCCTAACCACCCAGAGCCAGAGTAAATTGGGCATCACTTAAATCTTCTTGTCTGAGTGATCTAAAGACTTATTACACTTGAGGACTGTGCATCCTCCAGACGGTTAGGCATCGCGTTCTGAGCATCCAAGAGACATTGTGGATTGCCAGTGAACGAAGTCTGTGAAGGTTTGGGAGTCTACCTTGAAGACTTACCTGAGTGATTGGGCGAGGACTATGTGACCTTAGCTCAAGGAGAATACGGTGAGGACTTGGTGTCCTGAGCTGTGTGTTCAGGACTGGGTGTCCGGGACTGTGTGTCCTAAGGTTTAAATACCTAGCCGCTCCAACCAGACGTACAGTCGTCACAGCAACTGGAACTGGTCCAACACATCATTGTCTTCAACGAGTCACTGGTTTCATCTTCACTTCCTTTTACTTACTGTTACTCATTGTGAAGCCATTGCATGCTTGCTATATCTTTTGTCTTCACAACGTAACTGTATGATTTGTTTGGCTTCATAACTTCTTCCTACCTGATCCTTATTACATTGCAGCTACTTGTCATTGTGCCTTCACTCTATTGAATACTTGACCATGGCTTGCCTAGTGTAATCTAACTTCCGCTGCATAGTGATAGGCATATCTCTACTGTTTGTCTTCTTAACTTCCATGTATTGAAGACTTTCATAAAAATCGCCTATTCACCCCCCCTCTAGTCGATATAACGCACTTTCAATTGGTATCAGAGCGAGGTGCTCCCTTGTTCTGTGTGATTCAGTTTAACCACCTGGAGTTTTAGCTATGTCAACTGCAGGGATAATCAAAGTCTCCGCTGCGTGCCCCGTCTTTGATGCGTATGCGTATGCATCTTGAAGCCATTGACGTCGACCTATGGTATGTCGTCGAGAACGGCGTTCCCAAGGCTGGAGAAGGTGTCACTGCTGCTGATGTCAAGAAATTCATTCAACTGGACTCTACTGCCAAGAACATCATCTGTAGTCATCTGACCAAAGGACAGTATGGCCGTGTGAGTGGTTTGAAGACATCCAAGCTGGTCTGGGACTGGCTCTCCAAGGTCAATGAAGGCATATCAACCCAGAGAGATCAAAGAATCAGTGTCCTCCGCAATCTCTTCAACCGCTTCAAGCGAAATGACAATGAGAATGTCCAACACACATTTGACAGACTCACTGACATCACAAATGAGCTTCAAGCCCTCGGCGCTACTGAGATCACCAAACATGAAGTCGTCAAGACGCTGCTAAGATCACTTGATAGTTTGTTTGACATCCTAGCCCTGATGATTCAAGAACGTCCTGATTTCAAGACACTCGATCCATCTGACATACTTGAGAGGCTCAACACACATGAGTTTCAGCTTTCTGAGAAAAGAGATATCTACAGTCCAAACTATGGGCGAACTCGTGCCTTGAAGGCAAAAGCTGTTTCCTCATCTGAAGAAGAATCTGACAGCAGTTCTGATGATCCTGAAGACATTGGAAGGGAACTTGCAATGCTAGTGAAGAAGTTCCAAAAATTCACCAAGAAGAAAGGCTTCAGAAAGTCTTCACGATCAAGCTCAAGGAATGATGAAGCATCTGCTCATGACTACAAGAAGAAAACATGCCACAAGTGCAAGAAAACTAGACACTTCATCTCTGAGTGTCCAAAGTGGGACAATGAGAACAGAAAGAAGAAGAAGAAGAAGAAGAGCAAGGAATATGACTCAGACGACAAGAAGAAGAAGAAATACACAAAGTCTTATTCCAAGTCTTCCTCAAAGTCTTCATCACACAAGAAGAGCTCATCTGGCAAGGCACGTGCATTTGTTGGCAAGGAAATGGATTCAGAGGAGGAGTCCGCTTCTGAGGAGGCAGAGGTGGAGTCTGAGGAGGAGTCTGATTCTGGCATTGCAAGTCTAGCTACAGCATACGTCGCCAAGTCCATCTTCAACACTGAAGACAATGACTTCATCACCGACACTGATGCAAATGACAAGGACTACTCCACTCCTACCTACTGCTTCATGGCACGCGGTGCCAAGGTAAACAAACGCACTACTCACTATCAAACATCTAGCGACGATGACTCTGATTGTGATTCAAAACCCAGTTACAAAACACTTGCTAAAATTGCAACTAAACAACAGAAAGCCATGGAACATATTCAAAAACTGTTAGACAGAAGCGATGATCTGTTGGGTGCTGAAATGACTCGATCTGAATCCTTAATTGAAGACATAAAAAATCTTCACGTTAAGTATCAGGAACTTGAAGATCGTCATGATACTCTCTCAACAACTCATGAAAAGCTTTCCTATGATTATCTTCAAAGGAAGCAAGAACTTGAGAAATTGATAGCGGCTCATGAAGATCTTCAAAAGGAAAATGAGTCACTTCGCACCGAACAGATCAGTTCCGCTCAGGAAGGATTTGAACCACCATGTCTTAAATGCATTGAGCGTGATAATGCTACTTCTGTTGCTGAATGTTCCACTGCTACTGCTGTTGCAATATCTTCAACTGTTGATGTGGTAACTAACCCCTCTGCTGAGGATACCACTGCTATTGCTGATGAGAATGCTAGGTTGAAGATATTGCTTGAAACAGGGATGTACAAAAGTCTTAAAGGACATCATACATTATGTGATGTCCTCAAGAAGCAGATTCTGAACCGAAACCCTAGGAAAGAGGGTGTTGGGTTCGTAAGGAAAATAAATGCAGATGGCTCTTACTGGAAACCTGAGCAGTACCCCAAAACCAAGTGGGTTGCTGCAAAGGAACCTTCAGCAGATCCATCCAATTTATCTGGCTTCACTTGTGCTAACCCCATTATCATTGATGAATCCTTTGATGCAAACTATATACTGTTTAAGAATCAGAATGGTGAAGTGTTTGCTAGGTACATTGGTTCTAACTACAGGAATGGACCGCCTATGAAGAAGATCTGGGTTGCGAAAAAGTGTCTGGAAAATCTTCCTGTGAATGTCTTCATGACACCTCACTTGAAGAAGACAAACCTCAGACCAAAGGCTTCATACGGTCCAAAGGCTTCATACAAACAGAGGACTCACCTGAGTCACACTAACGCAAATGTTTTGCAGGGAAACCATACTCAGGCATATGAATATGAGAGCGGTTCATTAAACCGTCATGTTCATATGACCAAAAATTATTCTGCTTATTCTTATGAGTACTATTGTCCACCTGCAAGACTGTTTGCTAAGGCTTCAAAGCCAAAATTCTCAGATGCTGCACTTAGACTTATCTCTTCTAAGCCACCCTTGAGGATGTGGGTGGTTAAGAAGGCTTAACTCTCTTTTGCAGGGAAAGGTCTCCAGCAGAAAACCAAAATCTTCTGACGCTATTGCTGGGGACCTTAAAAATCTTGTAGGGCGCAAGATAAAGTGCCCAAATGGCATCATTATGTACTTCGTTCCTGAATCGCATGCTACTCTCCCTATTAGTCCTAATCTGGATCTAAGTTTTCATAACCCACTGGTTCGTCAAATGTTTTTGCTTCACAATTCTCTTCGTGAAGCCTATCCCCCTAACTGCACTGTAGGGTACGACACCAGCGTCTTCAAAGTCTTCAGAATGGATTATTGGCAGTGGGTGTACAAATCACATGACTGTCAAAAGAAGCCTTCTTATGGACTCAACCTTACGTCCATCCGACAAGAGCCACATCACATTTGCTGACACTGGTAAAAGTAAGGTACTGGGTCTAGGTAGAGTTGCAATCTCAAGGGATCAACACATGGATAAAGTCATGCTTGTTGAATCCCTTGGCTTCAACTTAATGTCTGTCTCAATGCTTTGTGATTTGAACATGATCGTAATGTTTGGAAAATATCGTTGCCTTGTACTAATGGAATCTGACAAGTCTCTAGTGTTTGAAGGGTATCGAAAAGATGATCTGTACGTGGTAGATTTCTCAGCAGGGTCACAACTTGCAGTATGTCTTCTTGCAAAAGCTTTAGAATGCTGGCTTTGGCATCGGAGGCTTGGGCATGATGGCATGAGGAACCTCCACACCCTTGCGAAGAAGAAACATGTCATAGGAATCGAAGGCGTCAAGTTCAAGAAAGATCACTTATGCGGTGCCTGTGAAGCAGGGAAGATGACGAGGGCAAAACATCCTTCGAAGACAATCATGACTACTACTCAACCCTTCGAACTGCTCCACATGGATCTTTTCGGTCCCACTCACTACTCAACTTTTACTACTACTGCTTGCCTTTATGGCTTCGTCATTGTTGATGATTACTCTAGATATACTTGGGTGCACATAATCCTTTACAAGACTGAAGTGCAGGATGTCTTCAGACGCTTCGCCAATCGAGCTATGAACAATTACGGCGCCAAGATAAAGCACATCAGAAGTGACAATGGCACTGAATTCAAGAACACTGGCCTTGATACATATCTTGATACCTTGGGCATCACACATGAATTCTCAGCTCCGTACACGCCACAGCAGAATGGCATCGTCGAACGCAAGAACAGAACACTCATTCAGATGGCCAGAACGATGCTAGATGAATACAAGACTCCAAGAAAATTCTGGACTGAAGCCATTGACACTGCATGCCATACAATCAATCGTGTTTATCTTCACAAGCTTCTGAACAAGACATCTTATGAACTCCTAACTGGCAAGAAGCCAAATGTCAGTTATTTCAGAGTATTTGGCGCAAGGTGCTGGATCAAGGACCCACACCACACCTCAAAATTTGCACCAAAAGCACATGAGGGTTTTATGCTTGGATATGGAAAGGATTCGCACTCCTACAGAGTCTTCAATCTCTTTCATTACAAAGTGGTTGAAACAGTGGATGTGCAGTTCGATGAGACAATTGGTTCACAAAGAGAGCAACTGCCAAATGTGCTAGATGAAATTACAGCTAGTGAATCAATCAAGCTAATGGGAACTGGAGAGATCATACCTTCTGAAGCTCATCCTGAAGAAGAACTTATCATCTCAGCACCTGATCAACATGAAGACAATGCTCAGCCTGAAGACATTCCTCCCAACAACAACACAGATCAGCAAGAGCAAAGTCTTCACCATGTACATCCTCGTGTTGCCAATGAAGTGCAGATTGACAGAATAATTGACAGCATCAATGCACCTGGTCCACTCACTCGTTCAAGGGCAACTCAGCTA
Organism: Triticum dicoccoides; assembly: GCF_002162155.2. Taxonomy (NCBI): domain Eukaryota; kingdom Viridiplantae; phylum Streptophyta; class Magnoliopsida; order Poales; family Poaceae; genus Triticum; species Triticum dicoccoides. The sequence continues at coordinate 503,292,565 of NC_041380.1, forward strand.
GCAAATTTCTGTGGGCACTTCGCATTCGTCTCAATATCAGAACCCAAGAAAGTTGAAGAAGCCTTCATGGAACCTGAATGGATTCAAGCTATGCAAGAAGAGCTTCAACAGTTTGAGCTGAATAATGTATGGGAACTGGTTAAGCGTCCTGATCCACGGAAGCACAACATAATAGGCACCAAATGGATATACCGCAACAAGCAAGATGAGCATGGTCAAGTTGTCAGAAACAAAGCTCGTCTCGTTGCTCAAGGATATACTCAAGTGGAAGGCATTGACTTCGATGAAACGTTTGCTCCTGTCGCTAGGCTTGAAGCCATACACATACTGCTGGCCTATGCAAATCATCATAACATACTTCTATATCAAATGGATGTGAAGAGTGCCTTTCTCAATGGCAAGATTGAAGAAGAAGTGTATGTTGCACAACCGCCTGGCTTTGAAAATCCAAAACATCCTGACATGGTATACAAGCTCAACAAGGCGTTGTATGGCCTCAAACAAGCCCCTAGGGCCTGGTATGATACACTCAAATACTTCCTGAAGAGCAAAGGCTTCATACCTGGTTCCCTAGATCCCACTCTTTTCACGAAGATATATGATGGTGAACTGTTTGTGTGCCAAATATATGTGGATGACATTATCTTCGGCTGCACAAATCAGAAGTACAGTGAAGAGTTTGGATATATGATGCAAGAGCAATATCAGATGTCCATGATGGGGGAGCTGAAGTTCTTCCTTGGTCTTCAAATATGACAACAACGCAATGGCATCTTCATATCTCAAGAGAAGTATCTCAAAGATTGCCTGAAGAAGTTCGGTATGCAAGACTGCAAAGGCTTCACAACACCAATGCCAGCCAAACATCATCTAGGTCCCGACGACAATGGTAAAGAGTTCGATCAAAAGGTATACCGCTCCATGATTGGTTCTTTGCTCTATTTATGTGCATCTAGGCCAGATATTATGCTTAGTGTTTGCATGTGTGCTCGATTTCAAGCGGCACCAAAGGAATCACATCACTTAGCTGTGAAGCGAATTCTTCGATATTTGGCTCACACCCCAACTCTAGGATTATGGTATCCAAAGGGCTCAGAGTTTGATTTGGTTGGATTCTCGGATGCTGATTATGCTGGTGACAAAGTTGATCGCAAGTCTACATCAGGCACATGTCACTTTCTGGGACGATCACTTATATGTTGGTCTTCAAAGAAGTAGAACTGTGTATCTCTCTCCACTGCTGAATCTGAATACATTGCTGCTGGATCTTGCTGCGCTCAGCTTCTGTGGATGAAGCAAACACTCAAGGACTATGGCATTCATCTGAAGCAAGTGCCACTATACTGCAACAACAAAAGCGCCATCAAGATTGCCAACAACCCAGTTCAGCACTCGAAGACAAAGCACATTGAAATTCGTCATCACTTTCTCAGAGATCATGTTGTGAAGGAAGATATTGATATCATACACGTCAACACTGAAGAGAAATTGGCAGATATCTTCACCAAGCCCTTGGATGAGAAGAGGTTTTGCAAGTTACAGTGTGAGCTAAATATCCTGGAATCCTCAAATGTCCTGTGATCAGGCACACATCCTAACCCTTATGCATATTGATGACTTAGATGTGCAACACACGAAGTGAAGTATATCTTCAATCAATGAAGACATACATTCTAAGTGTGAATACATTAATGTGGAATTTGACTTCGGAGCGCCACGATAATTGTGCGTCGTGTTTGGGTCTAATACTTCCTATACGGTGGGTAACGCCACCACCAAACGTTTCATTTTGAAGTGTTTCACTCATGGCGTTACCTTGCAATGTCTTCACATTTGATTTGGCTTCGAACTCAACATATTTTCATGATTACCTTCACTATGTTGACTATATATATATATATATATATATATATATATATATATATATATATATATATATATATATATATGCTAGTGTTCTGTCCTCTACAGCATTCACTTATAGCTATATCTTCATGTTGAATCTTTTGAACTAAGTGAATGTGATCGGACCCCAACTTCTCTATGCTTTCTATCTCAAACTCTATGTCTCCAAGTCATATGCATTCTATTGAAACTGTCGAATGTCTTCACTGCGTCCTTGTCAGCAGAAGATATAGAGACAACCATAAAGTCCATTTTCAATGCTCATTCCTCCACATAAAATCCGGAGAAGCAGGAACGACCGCCCGACAATCCAGGCATGCGTGGGAAGTGGAACAAACCCAAAACTTCCGCAAACTGGCCACGCGTTCCTCAGATGCGAATCGCCAGGGGCACCTGTGTAATAGCACAGTACCACCCCTGAGCCTATAAATTCACACTTACCGCGGTCATTATCTTCTTCTTCCACCCTCGCACAAACCCTAGCGCCACCGCTAGCTCTCGACGACGCCGGTGACGAAGCGCTTCGCTGCCGCAACCTCTCCGATGCCATCCTCACGCCGACCGCGGACATCGTTCTCTTCGCCGTCGCCGTAGGTGTCTTCCGTCGCCAAGTTAGGGCACGGAGGATTGAACTGCTCGGCATCATCTCCCACTCCGTCTAGCAGTTCCAAGTGTGGTAAATAAAACTTCTTTTTATAGCCCCGGTTGATCTCATGGTTCTGTCACTTTCTACCATAAGAAGTTTCTGTTTTCACAAGTAGGATCTCTCTATCTACATCTCACAACATGCCTAGTATACTCACTTGTGCTTCATGAAGTAGTTAGATTCCTCACTTGTACTGATCTGTGGGTTCATACAAATCTGGAACCAACTTCTTATCTATGAGTGAATGTCTTCGCACGATGAGGTCAATGTCTTCTAAACTGATTAATCTTCAAAACCTTCTGAGAATGCATATGACCTCTTCCCCTTCCCTCGTACCTTAATGCTGTCACAGGTACATGTCCGTGGGAGAATCCTTTGGTTCTCATAGTCTGCATTCATTTGCAGAATTCTTACAGCATCACATAAATTCTCCTGAAGCCAGTTCCTATTGGTCCAGCAAAAGAAAGCCTTTGAAGCCTTTGAAAGTTTTGAAGCCTTTCAAGTTAAAGTTTATGGCTTCAGAAGCAGCAGCAAGGAAGGGGGGCAGACAGAGACGTGGAGGAACTTCCAAAGATCTGCCTGAAGACCTGGCAGAAATGTATAAAACAGATCCTGAAGAGAATTATGGGCAGCGCAAGTCCCGAATCCAATGGATTCGACGCTATTGGGCTGAACAATGGTTCAAATACTGCTTCACAACCCAAGAGTATGCTGAGAAAAGTGCCATCAAAAGTCTGTGGGGAGACATCTTATACAAGAACCTTCTACCCAGGACCAGAGATGAAGCTATTGCCCAAAGCTTCTATCCATGCATGGTTCGTGGGCCACAGCCTGATGATGCACATCCGTCGTCACTACTCTGGTGTCGTGACGACAATCTGTTCAAGCGCAACTTCCAGTTTGCCCAACAATCAGCGAAGCTCAACAAGAAGAAATTTGGGTTAGACTTCAACCCTGGTCCCTCAACACCAAGGGCAGATGGCACACGCGACGCAGAACCCAATATCATTGGTCCGTATGCCAACCTTGAGGGACTCATCACCCGCATCTTAGTCCAAGGGACTGCCGTGAATGACCCCCCAGCTGACTCTAAGTCTGATGAAGCTCCTGCTGTACCGAAGCCAAAGCAGTCGAAGAAGCCAAAAGCTTCAAAGTCGGCCCCTTCATCAAAAATCTCAAGGGCGAAGCCATTGGCAACTGCACCTCCTGAAGCCAGTGTGCAGTCTGAAGACGTATCCCGTGTCTCCAAGCCCCAGAAGGCCAAGGTGCCTCAGCCACACACCGGCAAAGAACTCACAGCTGCTGCCATTCTGCGCAGTGAAGCCATTGATCTATCAAGTGATGAAGATCTTGGAGATGACGCTCTAGAGCAGCTCATCAAAAGCAAAGAAGAAACTGAAATCTTCAACAATTTGCCTCTCTTTGATGTCGCCATTATCCACAACTTCATCAACGAATGGTTTGCCACACCAGACATAAGCTTCGAAGATATGCAGCTGCCTGTCGGCCTCAGCGTTGCCTTTCAAGGCGCAATTGCTTCAGAACTTGCCATTGCCCAGCGCATTGTTGAACTGAAGCAGAAAATTGATCATGAAAAGGCTCAGTTCAAGAAGAATATGGCCAAGCTCAGTGTACAAGAGGTGAAGAGCTTCAAGACCATGCTGCATGAGCTCAAAGAAAATTTTCTGAAGAAGCGTGCAAAAGCTCAGGGCTCACGTGAGTGGATGAAGTCTCTGGCTGAAAGATGTGTACAAGCCTACAATGAGGCTGAGAAGCGCAAGGCACTTGGGCATCCTGGCATCGACCCCAAGATGGCCGCGAAGAAGAAGAAAAAGCCTGCTATGGCTGAACCAGAGGCACCTAGGCAAGAAGCAGTTCCAATTGTCTTCGCAACTGCAACGACTGGCTCGAAGCCAAAGAGCCGGTCAATAGCTTCAGAGCTTAAGAGGACAAGAACTGCTGAGGCTGAAGCAAGGAAAAGCAAAAGCTCTGAAGCCTCTCCTACTGCCCCCAGCAAGAAGAAGCGAAAGATCAATAAATCTCGGGCTGCTCCCACAGAGCCCTTGATAGTTGAACCTATCTCTATGGTTCACCCCCAACACAGAACGGCAACTGACAGTTCATGAGCCTGCTTCCACAGAGGCTCCTGAAGCTGAAGACATACCAGCAGCCGACCCCATTGCTACTGAAGACATTGGTCATCAGGACAATGTACAAGATGATGCAGCCCTTCCTCAGAATGAACAAAGCGAACTAATCAGCATTGGTCGTCCTCTGACGCCAATTGCACAAGATGCGTCATGGGCGGATCGCCCCCAAGAGGAAGAAGACTTTGAGGCCTAGCCCGCTCCAACACCACAGGCGTCGTTTGTGTTCCGCAGGCTTCGCAAAGGTCCAAGGCATCAAGTCTGTGCTGAAGACATTCCGGCTACATCAGCCGAAGAAAATGAAGAAGTACCACAAGATCCTACTCCCCCGCTACACTTTGAAGCAGTTCTCCAGGAGAGCGTGCCTAAGTCTGACCCTCCAGCTAGTCGAGTGGAGGCTGAAAATGTTGAGGCTGCCACAACTAACACTGAAGCCAATGTGGAGCCCTCCCCACCAAAAGCTTCAGCAGACAGCGAAGCTACTAATCAAGACACTTCTGTTCCTGAGTCTGCTGCAGGTCCTCAATTTCATTACCATGTTGAGCACAGGCCTCATGTCCAGAATCCAGTCCCGAGGCTGCCAAGGTTCCCAGGTCCTGCATCAGCACCTGGATCCTTTGACATCAATAGCTTCAAGGCAGACAATACGTTCTTCAACAGCTCCAAGAACCCATATTCAAGAGAAAGGATTTCATCAGATAGGTTCTAGAGCTATCCTCAGCGCAGCTACTATTCATGCATCCTATACAACCAAGGTCGCATCTTCCCGCACAAGCGCCTTGATGATGAAGCCATTGCTGGTCTGCCCTGTCTAGAGGAAGCTTTGGATTGCTTTAAGCAAGTGGGTCTGCTGCAGTTTGTCACTGATGAAGAGCACTGAAATGAAGAGCTTCTGCTTCAGTTCTATGCCACCCTCCACATTAAAGGATACAACAGAGATCCGAAGACTTGGGTCCTAGAGTGGATGACCGGCAATGTCCATCATGAAGCCAATGCATTTGATATCATTGAGCTCACCGGCCTGCCCACTCCTGGCGAATTCTTCGAGGAAGGCTGTCAACTACATGCTGAAGCTATTGAGAGCATATTCCAGAGGCCTGAACCAAATATGAGTCAGATGCTCTCAATGATGAAGCCATTGCCCCACGATGCTCCTTATCCAACAGAGTTCTTCGTTGAAGACTTTGAGTTCCTGCCCAGGACCATATATCACATCATCCGGCAGACTCTCTGGCCCTTTAAGGGACACTCTCCACATGCCAAGATTGAGGGTGCAATGAAGACTCTCATATTCTATATCCTTCATGGCAAATGCTTCAACGCACAGGATTTCTTCATACGCCAACTTGCAGCGTCAGGCTCAGATTTATTTGGTTTGAAGTTCTATGCTCCTTGGGTGATGAGGCTGATCAAACTGCACTCTGCGATCTCGTATCAGCCCTCAGCCCGAAACCATCGGATCTTCTTGCCAGATGTGGATACCTCTGCTGAAGCTATATATCCTGAGCCTGCCAAGCAACCGTTGAATCTTCAGAATGCAGAACACTAGAGCTTCACTCAGAATGATGAAGGTGTTGAAGCCATCTCCAGGGTGTATCCTTTGGCTGGCACTACACGTGCGCCACACCCTGCTTCAACTGAAGCCACTAATAGTGCAACTGCTTCAAGACCCAAGAAGCGCGCTCGTGTTCTCAATAACCGAGAGCTTCTTGTGGCCCTTCATCAAAAACAAGATAGGCATCATGACTGGCTAAAGCGTCAGATGAAAAGCCTCTTGGTGGATGTTAATCATCTTCGAAATCTTGCCACCAAGAATGCTTTCATCACTCATGAAACCTGTCGTCGTACATGGAAAGGGCTATCAATGATATGTACTGAAGCTGAACTTGAAGAGGATGGCTTCACTGAGCGATTCAAGTTTGACACCACGCCTCCTAGAAGGGCTGTGATGCGAAACACACCATCACTTGAAGACTCTGAGTTTTCTTCATCTGCTGCCACAGTCACTGCCAGAATCATTGATGAAGAAGACGATGCTATCTCACCGCCACCTGCTTCAGCACCTCCAAGCTCTTCTGCACCGCCAAACACCTCCAACGACCCTGCTGCTCCTAGGAACGAGTAGACACTCTATGTCTTCAAACCTTTTTGTTCCTGCTGACAAAAGGGGGAGAAGCATATGGGTTGATAGTCTTCAAGCGGGTCCATATGGGCAGGTGCTTTATGTTTTGCTATATTTTGCTTCGTGCTTACAACTCTTGTTTTTGCTTCATTTGGTTCTTTGAGTTGTAACACTAAAACTCGATGGTCGTCTGCTACTTGTTTGCCACCCTGTTTTGCGAAGATAAATTCCGCATGTGCGATGATAAATTCTGCACTTATCTCATTCTGCAGACGTCCATTTTCCATTATGCATGTCATTATCTTCATATATCTTCACATGCATAGTGGATTGTCATCATAAGCTGAAGTGGATCTCCACAAGTACAACCTGCCATGTGCATTTGCATTCCAAAAGCAAATTAACTTGTATGCACATCTTCAGGGGGAGCCCTTGCAACTTATGAAGATAATTCCTTATCCTTTACAATTTCACAGACTATATTCCCCGTTGAAAACTTCAACTAGTTTGTCATCAATCACCAAAAACGGGGAGATTGTAAGTGCATCTAGTGCCACCCCTAGTTGGTTTTGGAGTATTGACGACAAACCTAGTTGAGGGACTAATGTGTTTGTGAGAATTGCAGGATAACACAGGTAGAAGTCCCTCATTGATTCGGTTTTTCTACCAGAGATGACCCCTAAAAATGTATGAAGACATTGAAGTCAAAGGTGGTATATGAAGACATTCACATTGAAGACTATGACAAAAGAAGACACGTTATGAAGCCTATGGAGCTCAAAGACTTAGATCTTTCGTAGTTCTTTTCCTTTGTGTCGAGTCATAGGAACCACCGTACTGTTAAGTGGGGTCCAGGAGAACCAGTTAGAATGACTGAAGTGATGCCTAAACCAAAAACCTATGTCTTCGAGTGAAGACAATGAGAGCGAATCTTGTCCAGAGCCGGACAAGTCAGCTTTGCTTGTAGCCCAAGTAAAGTTGCCATGAGAGTTTGAAATCTGACCGTTGAGACACGTGTCAGTTCCTTAGTGACCCAGGGTCATTTCGGACAAATCAGGTGGGGTTGCCAAGTGGCTATAAATATCCCACCCCCTACAACCATAAAGGGTTGGCTGCTCAGATTTCAGTGCACGGATTTTGTCGTTTGAGAGCAACCCACCTCGAAGCCTTTGAGAGAAAATTCCTAGCGAGGAGAAAGCCCTAACCACCCAGAGCCAGAGTAAATTGGGCATCACTTAAGTCTTCTTGTCTAAGTGATCTGAAGACTTATTACACTTGAGGACTGTGCATCCTCCAGACGGTTAGGCGTCGCGTTCTGAGCATCCAAGAGACATTGTGGATTGCCAGTGAACGAAGTCTGTGAAGGTTTGGGAGTCTACCTTGAAGACTTACCTGAGTGATTGGGCGAGGACTATGTGACCTTAGCTCAAGGAGAATACGGTGAGGACTTGGTGTCCTGAGCTGCGTGTTCAGGACTGGGTGTCCGGGACTGTGTGTCCTAAGGTTTAAATACCTAGCCGCTCCAACCAGACGTACAGTTGTCACAGCAACTGGAACTGGTCGAACACATCATTGTCTTCAACGAGTCACTGGTTTCATCTTCACTTCCTTTTACTTACTGTTACTCATTGTGAAGCCATTGCATGCTTGCTATATCTTTTGTCTTCACAACGTAACTGTATGATTTGTTTGGCTTCATAACTTCTTCCTACCTGATCCTTATTACACTGCAGCTACTTGTCATTGTGCGTTCACTCTATTGAATACTTGACCATGGCTTGCCTAGTGTAATCTAACTTCCGCTGCATAGTGATAGGCATATCTCTACTGTTTGTCTTCTTAACTTCCACGTATTGAAGACTTTTATAAAAATCGCCTATTCACCCCCCCTCTAGTCGATATAACGCACTTTCAGACTCCCCTAGGGTTTCTGGAATATTTGGGTATTTATAGAGCAAAGAGGCCATCCGAGGGGCACCCGAGGTGGGCACAACCCACCAGGGCGTGCCTGGGCCTCCTGGAGCGCCCTGGTGGGTTGTCCCCTCCTCGGGACTCCCCCCAGGTGCTACCAGGGCCCAACTTGTTCCTTTTGGTCCATAAAAAATCTTCGTAAAGTTTCGTGGCATTTGGACTCTATTTGATATTGATTTTCTATGATGTAAAAAATACGGAAAACCAGGAAATGGCACTTGGCACTATGTCAATAGGTTAGTACCAAAAAATGATATAAAATGATTATTGAAGATCCAAGATTGATAATATAACAGCATGGAACAATCAAAAATTATAGATACGTTGGAGACATATCAATTACTACCATGGGAGTTCAATGAAATTCCTATAACACGCGTCGCGCCCCAGCCCCATGTTCCGGCGTCGCCCTCCACACCCTCAGCACGCAGGCCGTTCACCTCTGCCAATGATGTCCGTTCAATGCCACCAGGAGAACCCTATGTGTCAACACCCCTGTCAACCCCGTGCGACTTCGTTCTGTCAGATTCAAAGAGGGTCAGTTTGGAACTTTGAACGCCTAGAGGTTCAGTTCAGAACTTGGCCTCGTGATACATTTGGTTTCTTTTCTATAGCTCACACAACCTAAATAACAACTGATCATTTGTTAAATTTTGGGATCATCTTCACACTACGCAAGAGTGCATATTCTTCTGCTTGTAAGTTCTAATAATAGATGGGTGGTTTTGCTAATCAGTTCAAGCTCAAATAACAAAATTCCTCATTGGATTGCATTGTTCTTATCTATTGTTTTTTATTGCTCGATTCATATCAGCCAGTACAAGTCCTTTTCTCCAGCCATGATAGAGATCCATTCAAATCAGTTGTTCTATGTTTACACATTCAGATATACTAGTTGATCTGCTGAAAGATACGATATGTGTACCGTTGATAATCTCAAACATGTTTTGCTCAAATTTAGAAAACATGTAATATTGTTGTGCTACTTTGCAATGTCTCCAGCAGTCCTACTTCTCCATGATGACAAGGACAACGTCGTCATGCGTGCACGCTCTCCTTTCTTTCTCCTTCCGAGATGGTGAGGAGCTCCAGCAGGCGGCCGCCAGTGGGATCCACAGGTTAGCCCCCATGTTCCACCTCCCCTACTCTCCTCTTCAGCAGGAGCAACACCAATAGGAGCTCGAAGTAAAACGAGGACAGCAGTAGCGATGCACCATGCAGTTTGCCTGCTCCTGTCTGACAGGTTCCCGCCGTGAATTTTTGTACCAGAGTTAGTATAAGTTTGGTATGTAATCTATCGCCAGTCCATGAAAAATCATAGAATAGTTGGTGCGTGTGCACAGAAATATCATTAGTGCAAGTTTCAAAATTCTATAAGTTTAGATATATCACCTAAAGTATCATCACTGCAAGTTTGAAAATTCTGTAAGTTTAGATATACCATAAAGAAAAATTGATGAGTCACCATCTCCTTTATATTCATGTTCTCTGCAGCACAGGTAGCAGTGGGACTGACTGGGAGTGATCCCTGAACCATTTGATTAAACGCCATGGTTTCCAACAATGGTAATGCTACTAGAAAGTGCTAGAGGCCATGAAGCCTCTTGGCTTCTCCAATAAGCAGGTTTCGCTAGTCCTGAAGCGCCTCTTCAAGTTTCTGAGTATGCGATGCATCACTAGATGCATCCTAGGCGGCCAAGTACGATGTGTTTTGTCCTGCACTCAGAAGCTTTGGAGGCGATGTGTTGCCCTTAGTACTTCCTTAATAAATCCAGCAGTGCTGGTTCATATTGAACTTGAATTACCTATCTGCCATGGGGATGTACTGCCCTCAGTCCTCTCTCAACAAATCTAGCAGTGCAGGTTCTCTGGTGCACCAAGTATTGCCGACGGCGATGCCTTCTTATATATTTCTGCTTTCATGTATTAAACCTTACAGTCTGGTACTATTTCATGATAATATGTGAACTGAAAGAAAGGTTCAACTATTTGTTATTTTAGCTGAGTTTAATTTCTTATCCTAGTTTAATTGAAATTCGTAGAAAGTTTAGTTGAAATTCGTATTCTACTTCAATTCAATTTCTAAAATTTTGTTTAGTTCAATTCAGTTCGACAAATAGGAGCTCGATTATTTCATCTGTGTATATCCACTAGCAAATATACATGTTACTACTCACAGAATTTCTGCAAAAATCCTGGAGATGAACTCCCTTACCAGAGTTTTGATGTTTTATATTGCTACATAAAAATCTAGAATTTTCATTGTCTACTATTAGTTTGTCAGTTTGAATGCAGTAGCTCATTGTCTACTAACCTCTACAATTCTCTACTTAATAGGTCACCTTTGCTAAGTTCTGCATGTCGAGCCCGTTGTTCCCCCAAGTTCATGAACTAGAATGTTTATCTTTTATTGCACTGTTTAAACTCAGATGAGGCGCATGTCCGCAAGTTTTCATTTATGTTATGTGACAGTTGATGCATGGGGATGTTGTAGCAGTTCAACAAAAACAGGTTTACAAAATAGTTTGGACTGAGAGCTAAAATGTTCAAAGGAAAAAATTAGTGTTATACATACCCAGGACTAGAACTCTTGGATGATTACATTAGATGAGTTAATTAATTAACTATGTTTTCCAACCTTAGGTGCAACCTTGCCAGCAGCATGTTGGAGGTTCCTCTATTTCTCTGGTTGCTACTCCAAGCCGCAACACCTCATGCTGCAATCATCTCTGCAGGGCCACCGTTCCAACCTGTCCCCTGTCGTAGCCCCACCACTCGTTGCCGATGCACTCCAACCCGAGGACCTGATGCACTCCAACCCGAGGACCTCCATGATGGAGGCCGCCTCATAGCCTAGCGACGGTAACTCATCTTCCTTGTGCATCCTTCGCCCACTGTGCGCCCTGCTGCCCTCGACCTCCTTCCTCACAGGCATGCTACCCCAACTTTTATTTTGATTTTCAGTTTAACTTGTGAGTTCTTTTCAGTGCATTATGCTTTAAATGTGCAGAGTCCTGAGGCAAAATGATACATTTCAGTTTGCTTTGCCGCAAGGGCATTGTTGAAACTTAACTTCTGTTGTCGTGGTATTCTCATGGGGGGGGTGCAAGACGACCTATGCCACAAGGTGGCTTTGTGTGAGGGCAAGACTGTTGTCGTAATATCCAGGGATGGGTATGTGAGTATCACGCGCTAGTTTACCCAGGTTCGGGGCTCTCCGGAGAGATAACACCCCTACTCCTGCATATCTGAGTATATGTGGTATATCTGGTACAGAGTTGCTCCTAGAGCTGTATCTCGGGCATGCGTGCCCATGGCCGAATGGCTGTATGAACTAGTGGCCTTGCATGTGTGTGTGTGTGTGCTAGCTAGCTATCTTGCTAGCTAGCATGCATGCGTGAGGCCTCCCCTGATGGATGGATGGAGCTAGCTTATATAGTGGTAGGCATGGGTGGTGGTAGCGTTGGTTGTAAGCTACCTTGGGTAGCTTACAAACCAAGCTATGTAGTGGCATGGTCTAGGCATGGTGCATGTCATGCTTGTCCCCTGGGGTACTTTATAAATCAGTACCCAAGGGACACAGTACACTGTAGATGACATCACGGTATGGTTGTCCCATCGGTGTCTCGTCAGGATGCAGTTGACTTCGGGCAGTCGGCCTAGCGGAGGAGTCGGCAGCCAGCAGTCGGCCTGGTGGAGGAATCGGCAGCCAGCAGTCGGCCTGGTGGAGCAGTCGACAGCCAGCAGTCGGCCGGGTGGAGCAGTCAGCAGCCAGCAGTCGGCCTGGTGGAGCAGTCAGCAGCCAGCAGTCGGCAGCCAGCAGTCGGCCTGGTGGAGCAGTCTGCAGCCAACAGTCGGCCTGGTGGAGCAGTCAGCAGCCAGCAGTCGGTAGCTAGCAGTCGGCAGCCAGCAGTCGGCCTGGTGGAGCAGTCAGCAATCAGCAGTCAGCCGTCGGCCAGGTAGTTGGACTGAGGGGCTTTGCTAGCCCCGATGTCTTGAATTCTTGTCTCGCCGTCTTTGGGGTATCCGTGTCCAATTACTTCGACATCTGTCTAAACCTATAGCCATCCATTTCGAAAACAGATGCTACTTTACTTTCCATGGATTCTGAATCACATTTCACTAAAACGTACTCCCTCCGTCCCAAAATTCTTGTCTTAGATTTGCCTAGATACAGATGTATCTAGATACATTCGTATTTAGACAAATCTAAGACAAGAATTTTGGGACGGTGCCGATGTACAAAAGTAGGGGTCCTTTTTGTACCCCTTTCCTTGTGTGCGGGCAGTCGCAGCCACACGCCTGCGGCCACGCTTGGTGGAGCAGAGGAAGCGAAGACACAAGACTACCAGAGCAGCGCCAAGCTGAAGGCGCGAGAAGCAGAGGGACAGGTGGGATTTCCCCGGCAAGAACCTTGCCGGGGGAGCTTACGTAGCCCTGGAAAGAGTCTTGCTGGGGCAACTTGACCAACACCAGCAGAGCTGCCACCCTTGAGCCTAAGAGTTCCGACACCGTCGACAACATTGGAACCAAAGCTTGGGAGGCGCCTGCATGGTGGCATGCAGATCTTTGTAAATACCAAGAACATACAAGACTAGATGAGGACCAGAAAACGAAAATCCCTCGGCAAGCTCCTTGCCGGGGACGCTCACAAGACCCCCAGCAAGGCCCTTGCCGGGGACATCTGTGGGGCCGTAGCCAGGTCCCCACCTGCCAAGGCTCCACTGCCGTTCCAACACAGTAGTCAACCCACCAGCGAGGCAGGCACCTGCGTGGTGACGTGCTGTTGGGGAATGTAGTAATTTCAAAAAAAATCCTACGCGCAAATAGGATCATGGTGATGCATAGCAACAAGAGGGAGAGTGTTGTCTACGTACCCTCGTAGACCGAAAGCGGAAGCGTTAGCACAATGCGGTTGGTGTAGTCGTGCATCTTCACGATCCGACCGATCCAAGTACCGAACATATGGCACCTCCGAGTTCAGCACATGTTCAGCTCGATGATGTCCCGCGAACTCCGATCAAGCAGAGCTTCACGGGAGAGTTCCGTCAGCACGACGACGTGGTGACGGTGATGATGTTGCTACCGACGCAGGGCTTTGCCTAAGCACCGCTACGATATGATCGAGGTGGAATATGGTGGAGGGGGGCACCGCACACGGCTAAGAGATCAAGAGACCAATTATTGTCTGGAGGTGCCCCTGCCCCCGTATATAAAAGGACCAGGGGGAGGAGGCGGCCGGCCAGGGGAGGGCGCGCCAGGGAGGAGTCCTACTCCCACCGGGAGTACCTCTTTTCCTAGTTGGAGTAGGAGGGGGAAAGGAAGGGAAGGAGAGAGAGAGGAAGGAAAGGGGGCGCCCCCCCTCCTTGTCCAATTCAGACTAGAGGGGGAGGGGGCGCGCAGCCTGCCCTATCCGCCCCTCCTCTTCTCCACTAAAGCCCATCTTGGCCCATTAAACTCCCCGGGGGTTCCGGTAACCCCCCGGTACTCCGGTATATGTTCGAAACTCCCCGAAACCATTCCGGTGTCCGAACATAGTCATCCAATATATCGATCTTTATGTCTCGACCATTTTGAGACTCCTCGTCATGTCCATGATCACATCTGGGACTCCGAACTACCTTCGGTACATCAAAACACAAAAACTCATAATACAATCGTCACCAAAACTTTAAGCGTGCGGACCCTACGGGTTCGAGTACTATGTAGACATGACCGATACATGTCTCCGGTCAATAACCAATAGCGGAACCTGGATGCTCATATTGGCTCCTACATATTCTATGAAGATCTTTATCGGTCAAACGACATAACAACATACGTTGTTCCCTTTGTCATCGGTATGTTACTTGCCCGAGATTCGATCGCCGGTATCTCAATACCTAGTTCAATCTCGTTACCGGCAAGTCTCTTTACTCGTTCCGTAATACATCATACCGCAACTAACTCATTAGTTATAATGCTTGAAAGGCTTAAAGTGATGTGCATTACCGAGTGGGCCCAGAGATACCTCTCCGACAATTGGAGTGACAAATCCTAATATCGAAATACGCCAACCCAACAAGTACCTTCGGAGACACCTGTAGAGCACCTTTATAATCACCCAGTTACGTTGTGACGTTTGGTAGCACACAAAGTGTTCCTCCGGTAAATGGGAGTTGCATAATCTCATAGTCATAGGAACATTTATAAGTCATGAAGAAAGCAATAGCAACATACTAAACGATCAAGTGCTAAGCTAAAGGAATGGGTCAAGTCAATCACATCATTCTCCTAATGATGTGATCCGTTAATCAAATGACAACTCATGTCTATGGCTAGGAAACATAACCATCTTTGATTAACGAGCTAGTCAAGTAGAGGCATACTAGTGACACTCTGTTTGTCTATGTATTCACACATGTATCATGTTTCCAGTTAATACAATTCTAGCATGAATAATAAAAATTTATCATGATATAAGGAAATAAATAATAACTTTATTATTGCCTCTAGGGCATATTTCCTTCACGTGCAGCTTCCAGGCCAACTCAGCAAGCACCTGCATGGTGGCATGCAGATCTTTGTGAAGACTCCGCCACTGCACCAACTCAGCAGATACTGTATATCGTATAATCATACCCATGGATACTTGAGGTGACATTGGAGTATCTAGGTGACATTAGGGTTTTGGTTGATTTGTGTCTTAAGGTGTTATTCTAGTACGAACTCTAGTGCTATTTGTGACACTTATAGGAATATCCCAACGGATTGATTGGAAAGAATAACTTTGAGGTGGTTTCGTACCCTACCATAATCTCTTCGTTTGTTCTATGCTATTAGTGACTTTGGAGTGACTCTTTGTTGCATGTTGAGGGATATTTATGTGATCCAATTATGTTAGTATTGTTGAGGGAACTTGCACTAGCGAAAGTATGAACCCTAGGCCTTGTTTCAACGCATTGCAATACCGTTTACGCTCACTTTTATCATTAGTTACCTTGCTGTTTTTATATTTTCAGATTACAAAAACTATTGTCTACCATCCATATATATACCACTTGTATCACCATCTCTTTGCCAAACTAGTGCACCTATACAATTTACCATTGTATTGGGTGTGTTGGGGACACAAGAGACTCTTTGTTATTTGGTTGCAGGGTTGCTTGAGAGAGACCATCTTCATCCTACGCCTCCTACGGATTGATAAACCTTAGGTCATCCACTTGAGGGAAATTTGCTACTGTCCTACAAACCTCTGCACTTGGAGGCCCAACAACGTCTACAAGAAGAAGGTTGTGAAGTAGACATCAAGCTCTTTTCTGGCGCCGTTGCCGGGGAGGTTAGCGCTTGAAGGTATATCTTTAGATCTTGTAATCGAGTCTTTTAGTTTCTTGTTTTATCACTAGTTTAGTTTATAAAAGAAAATTACAAAAAAATGGAATTGAGTTTACCTAATACGTTTCATCTTTTTAGTATCTTTCGTGAGTATGATGGAAACAAAAATTGTGCTCAAATACTAGAAGAATAATTATATAGAATTCTTGGCATAAAATATTTGAATTATGAGCATGATTGCAATGTTGTTAGTATAAATTCCTTGAATATCCATGATGCTAATGATATGCAAAGCCACAAGCTTGGGGAAGCTATGTTCGATGAAGATGATATATTTTGTCCCCCAAGTTTTGATGAGAAAATTTATTATGATGAAAGCATGCCTCCTATTTATGATGATTATATTGATGAAATTGGATTTGGAGAGGTCATGACTTTATTTAGTAATGATTCCACTATTCCGGAAGAGGTTCCAATTGATTATGAGAACAAAGTTGCTATCTAGGATGATTATTGTGATGACTTGTATGCTATAAAGAATAATGATATCCATGAAACTTGTCATCATGATTTTAGTTTTCAATTGGATTATGCCTTACATGATAATTATTTTGTTGAGTTTGCTCCCACTATTATTCATGAGAAGAAGTTTGCTTATGTGGAGAGTAATAAAAAATTCTATGCTTGTAGATCATGAAAAGAATGCTTTATGTGCTGGTTATATTGTTGAATTCATTCATGATGCTACTGAAAATTATTATGAGGAAGGAATATATGCTTGTAGGAATTGCAATAATATCAAGTTTCCTCTCTATGTGTTGAAAATCTTGAAGTTATGCTTGTTTTGCCTTCCTATGCTAGTTGATTATTGTTCCCACAAGTTGTTTGCTCATAAAATAACTATGCTTAGGAAGTGGGTTAGACTTAAATGTGATAATCATATTCTTCATGATGCTCTCTTTATGTTACAATTCTTATCTTTTATGTGAGCATCATTGAAATCATCATGCCTAGCTAGGGGCGTTAAATGATAGCGCTTGTTGGGAGGCAACCCAATTTTATTTTTGTTCCTTGCTTTTTGCTCCTGTTTAGTAATAAATAATTCATCTAGCCTCGGTTTAGATGTGGTTTTATGCTTTTAATTAGTGTTTGTGCCAAGTAGAACCTTTGGGAAGACTTGGGGAAAGTCTTTGCGATCATGCTGTAAAAAACAGAAACTTTAGCGCTCACGAGAATTGCTGCCATTTTTTATTGGAGAGTGATATTTAGTTAATTCTTTTTGAAGATGATTAATAGACAAATTATTCATGTCCACCAATTTATTTCAGAATTTTATGAGTTCCAGAAGTATGTGTTAGTTACAGATTACTACAGACTGTTCTTTTTTGACAGATTCTGTTTTTCGTGTGTTGTTTGCTTATTTTAATGAATCTATGGCTAGTAAAAGAGTTTATGAACCATAGATAAGTTGGAATACAGTAGATATACCACCAATATAAATAAAGAATGATTTAATTACAGTACCTTGATGTGGTGTTTTGTTTTCTTTCGCTAACGGAGCTTACGAGTTTTCTGCTAAGTCTTGTGTTGAGAAGTTTTCAAGTTTTGGGTAAAGATTTGATGGATTATGGAACAAGGAGTGGCAAGAGCCTAAGCTTGAGGATGCCCAAGGAACCCCAAGGAAATATTCAAGGATAACCAAGAGCCTAAGCTTGGGTATGCCCCGGAAGGCATCCCCTCTTTTGTCTTCGTTCATCGGTAACTTTACTTGGAGCTATATTATTATTCGCCACATGATACGTGTTTTGCTTGGAGCGTCATTTTATATACTTTTGTTTTGCTTGCTGTTTGAATAAAATACCAAGATCTGATATTCTTAAATGTTAGAGAGTCTTCATATATTTTCATAATTATTCGACTACTCATTGATCTTCACTTATATCTTTCAGAGTAGTTTGTTCTTGCTCTAGTGCTTCACTTACATCTTTTTAGAGCACGGTGGTGGTTTTATTTTATATAAATAGATGAACTCTCATGCTTCACTTATATTATTTTGATAGTCTTTAGAACAGCATGGTAATTTTCTTTGGTTATGAATTTAGTCCTAATATGATGGGCATCCAAGAGGGATATAATAAAAACTTTCATATAAAGTGCATTGAATACTATGAGAAGTTTGATACTTGATGATTGTTTTGAGATATGAAGATGGTGATATTAGATTCATGCTAGTTGAGTAGTTGTGAATTTGAGGAATACTTGTGTTGAAGTTTGTGATTCTCGTAGCATGCACGTATGGTGAATCGTTATGTAATGAAGTCGGAGCATGATTTATTTATTGATTGCCTTCCTTATGAGTGGCGGCCGGGGACGAGCGATGCTCTTTTCCTACCAATCTATCCCCCTAGGAGCATGCGCGTAGTACTTTGTTTCAATAACTAATAGATTTTTGCAATAAGTATGTGAGTTCTTTATGACTAATGTTGAGTCCATGGATTATATGCACTCTCACCCTTCTACCATTGCTAGCCTCTCTAGTACCGCTCAACTTTCGCTGGTACCATAAACCCACCATTTACCTTCCTAAAAACAGCCACCATACCTACCTATTATGGCATTTCCATAGCAATTCCAAGATATATTGACATGCAACTTTCCACCGTTCTGTTACTATGACATGCTCCATCATTGTCATATTGCTTTGCATGATCATGTAGTTGACATTTTAGTTGTGGCAAAGCCACCGTTCATAATTCTTTCATACATGTCACTCATGAGTCATTGCACTTCCCGGTACACCGCCGGAGGCATTCATATAGAGTCATATTTTGTTCTAAGAATCGAGTTGTCATTCATGATTTGTAAGTAAATAAAAGTGTGATGATCATCATTATTAGAGCATTGTCCCAGTGAGGAAAGGATGATGGAGACTATGATTCAGACTCCAAACGAAAATAAATAAATAAAAGAGGCCAAAGAAGCCCAAATAAAAACAGAGGAGAAAAGAGGCCATAAAAAAGGGAGAAGGCGCAAATAAAAAAATAAAAAATGAGAGAAAAGAGAGAAGGGACAATGTTACTATCCTTTTACCACACTTGTGCTTCAAAGTAGCACCATGATATTCATGATAGAGAGTCTCCTATATTATCACTTTCATATACTAGTGGGAATTTTTCATTATAGAACTTGGCTTGTATATTCCAATGATGGGCTTCCTCAAAATGCCCTAGGTCTTCATGAGCAAGCAAGTTGGATGCACACCCACTTAGTTTCTTTTGTTGAGCTTTCATATACTTATAGCTCTAGTGCATCAGTTGCATGGCAATCCCTACTCACTCACATTGATATCTATTGATGGGCATCTCCATAGCCCGTTGATACGCCTAGTTGATGTGAGACTATCTTCTCCTTTTTGTCTTCTCCACAACCACCATTCTATTCCACCTATAGTGCTATATCCATGGCTCACGCTCTTGTATTGTGTGAAGAGTGAAAAGGTTTGAGAACATAAAAACTATGAAACAATTGCTTGGCTTGTCATCGGGGTTGTGCATGATTTAAATATTTTGTGTGGTGAAGATGGAGCATAGCCAGACCATATGATTTTGTAGGGATAGCTTTCTTTGGCCATCTTATTTTGAGAAGACGTGATTACTTTGTTAGTATGCTTGAAGTATTATTATTTTTATGTCAATATTAAACTTTTGTCTTGAATCTTATGGATCTGAATATTCTTGCTACAATAAAGAGAAATACATGATGAATATGTTAGGTAGCATTCCACATCAAAAATTCTGTTTTTATCATTTACCTACTCGAGGACGAGCAGGAATTAAGCTTGGGGATGTTGATACGTCTCCAACATATCTACAATTTTTGATTGTTCCATGCTATTATATTATAAACTTTGGATGTTTATGGGCTTTATTATATACTTTTATTTTATTTTTGGGACTAACCTATTAACCTAGAGCCCAGTGCCAGTTTCTGTTTTTTCCTTGTATTAGAGTATCGCAGAAAAGGAAAATCAAACGGAGTCCAATTGACCTGAAACTTCATGGAACTTATTTTTGGAAGGAAAGCAACCCGGGAGACTTGGAGTCCACGTAAGGGAAGCAATGAGGAGGCCACGAGGCAGGGGCGCGCCCTCCACCCTCGTGGGCCCCTCGTGGCTCCCCTGACGTACTTCTTCTGCCTATATATCTCCATATACCCTAAAAACATCCGGGAACACAATAGATCGGGAGTTCTGCCGCCAAAAGCCTCCATAGCCACCAAAAACCAATCTAGACCCGTTCCGGCACCCTGCTAGAGGGGGGAATCCCTCTCCGGTGGCCATTTTCATCATCCCGGTGTTCTCCATGACAAGGAGGGAGTAGTTCTCCCTCGGGGCTGAGGATATGTACCAGTACCTATGTGTTTGATCTCTCTCTCTCGTGTTCTTGAGATGATATGCTCTTGATGTATCGTGAGCTTTGCTATTATATTTGGATCCTATGATGTTTCTTACCCCCTCTACTCTCTTGTAATGGATTGAGTTTCCCCTTTGAAGTTATCTTATCGGATTGAGTCTTTAAAGATTTGAGAACACTTGATGTATGTCTTGCCGTGCGTATCTGTGGTGACAATGGGATATCACGTGATTCACTTGATGTATGTTTTGGTGACCAACTTGCGGCTTTCGCCCATGAACCTATGCATAGGGGTTGGCACACGTTTTCGTCGTGATTCTCCGATAGAAACTTTGGGGCACTCTTTGAGGTCCTTTGTGTTGGTTTGAATAGATGAATCTGAGATTGTGTGATGCATATCGTATAATCATACCCACGGATACTTGAGGTGATATTGGAGTATCTAGGTGACATTAGGGTTTTGGTTGATTTGTGTCTTAAGGTGTTATTCTAGTACGAACTCTAGGGCTGTTTGTGACACTTATAGGAATAGCCCAACGGATTGATTGGAAAGAATAACTTTGAGGTGGTTTCGTACCCTACCATAATCTCTTCGTTTGTTCTCTGCTATTAGTGACTTTGGAGTGACTCTTTGTTGCATGTTGAGGGATAGTTATGTGATCCAATTATGTTAGTATTGTTGAGGGAACTTGCACTAGCGAAAGTATGAACCCTAGGCCTTGTTTCAACGCATTGCAATACCGTTTACGCTCACTTTTATCATTAGTTACCTTGCTGTTTTTATATTTTCAGATTACAAAAACTATTATCTACCATCCATATACCACTTGTATCACCATCTCTTCGCGGAACTAGTGCACCTATACAATTTACCATTGTATTGGGTGTGTTGGGGACACAAGAGACTCTTTGTTATTTGGTTGCAGGGTTACTTGAGAGAGACCATCTTCATCCTACGCCTCCTACAGATTGATAAACCTTAGGTCATCCACTTGAGGGAAATTTGCTACTCTCCTACAAACCTCTGCACTTGGAGGCCCAACAACGTCTACAAGAAGAAGGTTGTGTAGTAGACATCACACACCCTCCCCTTTTTCAAAGTTTTGAAAAGGCAGGTCCAGTAAAGTGGACTTTGGAGGCAGAGGCTGCGCTGCAAGATTTGAAGAGGTACCTCTCCTCCACGCCAACACTAGTCACGCCTAAACCACAAGAATTGTTGCTGCTGTACTTAGCAGCAACGAATCAAGTGGTTAGTGATGCGCTGGTGGCCCGGAGGGAACTTGGGGAAGAAGCAATAGTAGAAGCAAAGCCGACGGATGATGGGCCAGAGCCCTCCCCGGCAAGGCCCGGTTACGGCAAGATAGAGTCTGAGCAGATGGGCGAAGTGGGACAGAAGAATAAGGTGGTGCGGCACCCCGTTTATTTTGTTAGTTCCCTCTTACAGGGGGCTAGGTCAAGATATTCTAGTATGCAGAAGCTACTTTTCGGCCTCCTTATGGCCTCGAGAAAGCTGCGTCGCTATTTCCAAGCGCATGAGATCGCCGTTGTCACCCGCCTCCCCTTGCAACGGATTTTGCACAACCTAGATGCGACGGGGAGGATTGTGGAGTGGGCATTGGACCTGTCGAGCTTTGGCCTCAAGTTTGAAAGTACTTCCACGATCAAGAGCCGAGCCTTGGCAGAATTCATAGCAGAATGGACCGCAACGCCCGACGAAGAGGTTCAAGAAACCACCCTTCCTGGCAAGGAGACCTGCCGCGATTGGGTTATGTACTTTGATGGTGCTTTCTCACTACAAGGTGCTGGTGCCTCATACGTCTCCAACATATCTATAATTTTTATTGCTCCATGCTATATTATCTACTGTTTTGGACATTATTGGGCTTTATTATCCACTTTTATATTATTTTTTGGGACTAACCTATTAACCGGAGGCCCAGCCCAGAATTGCTGTTTTTGCCTGTTTTAGGGTTTTGAAGAAAAGGAATATCAAACGGAGTCCAAACGGAATGAAACCTTCGGGAACGTGATTTTCTCAACGAACAAGACCCAGGAGACTTGGACCCTACGTCAAGACACAAAAGAGGAGGCCCTGAGGTAGGGGTAGCGCCTACCCCCCCCCCCCCGCCAGACGCGCCCTCCACCCTCGTGGGCCCCCTGTTGCTCCACCGACGTACTCCTTCCTCCTATATATACCTACATACCCCCAAACAATCAGATACGGAGCCAAAACCCTAATTCCACCGCCGCAACTTTCTGTATCCATGAGATCCCATCTTGGGGCCTGTTCCAGAGCTCCCCCGGAAGGGGCATTGATACGTCTCCGTCGTATCTACTTTTCCAAACACTTTTGCCCTTGTTTTGGACTCTACCTTGTATGATTTGAATGGAACTAACCCGGACTGACGCTGTTTTCAGCAGAATTGCCATGGTGTTGTTTTATGTGCAGAAAACAAATATTCTCGGAATGACCTGAAACTCCACGGAACATCTTAGAAAAAATAATAATAAATCCTCGCCAAAGATGAAGACCAGGCAGCCCACACCCTTCTCACGAGGGTGGGGGGCGCCCCCCCTAGGGCGCGCCCCCTACCTTGTGGGCCCCTGGACACCCTCCGACGCCAACTCCAACTCTATATATTTGCTTTCGGAGAGAAAAAAATCAGGGAGAAGAAATCATCATGTTTTACGATACGGAGCCGCCGCCAAGCCGTAAAACCTCTCGGGAGGGATGATCTGGAGTCCGTTCGGGGCTCCAGAGAGGGGGATTCATCGTCGTCGTCATCATCAACCATCCTCAATCACCAATTTCATGATGCTCACCGCTGTGCGTGAGTAATTCCATCGTAGGCTTGCTAGACGGTGATGGGTTGGATGAGATTTATCATGTAATCGAGTTAGTTTTGTTAGGGTTTGATCCCTAGTATCCATTATGTTATGAGATTGATGTTGCTATGACTTTGCTATGCTTAATGCTTGTCACTAGGGCCCGAGTGCCATGATTTCAGATCTGAACCTATTATGTTTTCATGAATATATGTGAGTTCTTGGTCCTATCTTGCAAGTCTATAGTCACCTACTATGTGTTATGATCCGGCAACCCCGAAGTGACAATAATCGGGACCACTCCCGGTGATGACCATAGTTTGAGGAGTTCATGTATTCACTATGTGCTAATGCTTTGTTCCGGTTCTCTATTAAAAGGAGGCCTTAATATCCCTTAGTTTCCAATAGGACCCCGCTGCCACGGGAGGGTAGGACAAAAGATGTCATGCAAGTTCTTTTCCATAAGCATGTATCACTATATACGGAATACATGCCTACATTACATTGATGAATTGGAGCTAGTTCTGTGTCACCCAATGTTATGAGTGTTACATGATGAACTGCATCCGGCATAATTATCCATCACTGATCCGATGCCTACGAGTTTTCCATATACTGGTTCTCGCTTATTTACTTTCCCGCTGCTACTGTTACAATCACTACAAAATACCAAAAACATTACTTTTGTTGTCTTTACTTTTGTTGCCGCTACCACCACTATCATATTACTTTGCTACTAAACACTTTGCTGCAGATACTAAGTTTCTAGGTGTGGTTGAATTGACAACTCAGCTGCTAATACTTGAGAATATTCTTTGGCTCGCCTTGTGTCGAATCAATAAATTTGGGTTGAATACTCTACCCTCGAAAGCTGTTGCGATCCCCTATACTTGTGAGTCATCGAGACTAATTTCTGGCGCCGTTGCCAGGGAGCATAGCTCTATTCTTTGAGTCACCTGGGATTTATATCTGCTGGACACTATGAAGAACTTGAGAGATCCAAAAACCAAGATCTATCCCTCAACTACGAGGGGAGGTAAGGAACTGCCATCTAGCTCTGCACTTGATTGACCTTCTGTTATGAGTAAGTTTGCGACACCTACATCTGCTTCTGCTATTCGTTCTGATATGTCGCATGTTATTGATGCTGCCACTTCTGCTATGCATGATACTTATGATGAAACTGCTTCTATGCCTGATACTACTGTGCCCCTTGGTGAATTTCTTGATGAACAAATTGCTAGGGCTAGAGAAAAAGAAATTATTGAATCTGAATACGATGATGATAGTGATGATGAAAATATGTCTGTTATTCCTGAGGGTTATCTTTTTGATATGGAATCTTCTGTCGTTATTTTAGCTTGCAAAGATAGATATGAGCTTAAGAGGTTATTAATTAAATGGAACAAAGAATCACTTAGAGATAAAATGAAACCCGACCTTGCTTTTGCTACTTCACCTATTTGTGTTCCTGATAAGGATTATGAATTCTCTGTTGATCCTGATATAATTACTTTGGTTGAATCTGATCCATTTTATGGCTATGAATCTGAAACTGTTGTGGTACATCTTACTAAATTAAATGATATAGCTGCCCTGTTCACTAATGATGAGAGATCGTGTTACTTTTATATACTCAAAATATTTCCATTCTCATTAAAGGGTGATGCTAAGATATGGTTTAATTCTCTTGATCCTGATTGTGTGCGTAGTCCCCAGGATATGATATATTACTTCTCTGCTAAAT
The DNA here is from genome assembly GCF_002162155.2 of Triticum dicoccoides. NCBI lineage: Eukaryota > Viridiplantae > Streptophyta > Magnoliopsida > Poales > Poaceae > Triticum > Triticum dicoccoides. The sequence goes on from NC_041380.1 coordinate 503,317,658, forward strand.
ATTTCCCTGCTCATAAGAAGCAAGCTGCATTGAGGGAAATATACAACTTCGTGCAAATTAAAGAAGAGAGTCTCCCACAAGCTTGGGGGAGGCTTCTCAAGCTACTTAATGCTTTGCCTGATCATCCTCTTAAGAAACCTGAAATACTTGATATCTTTTATAATGGACTAACCGATGCTTCCAGAGATTACCTGGATAGTTGTGCTGGTTCTCTTTTCAGGGAAAGAACACTGGATGAAGCTGAAATTCTATTGAATAATATGTTGACAAATGAAAATAATTGGGCACCTCATGGGCCAGCTCCTGAGCCATCTCCTGCTCCAATTACTGAACATATTCTTAAACCAACTCCGAAGAAGAGAGGTGTTTTATTTCTCAGTCCCGAAGATATGCAAGAGGCAAAGAAATCTATGAAAGAAAAAGGTATTAAAGCTGAAGACGTTAAGAATTTACCTCCTATTGAAGAAATACATGGTCTTAATTCACCGCATGTTGAAGAAACATATGATCTTAATTCTTTATTTACGGAAGAACCTCCTGATCTCGATATCCTGACACTGGTAGTAAAGGTAAATTCTCTCTATAGATTTGATAAAGCCGAAGTCCCTCCTACTAAAATTGCTAGTCAGTGCTTGGATGAGTTTGATAACTTTATGTTTAAGCAAGATGACTTCAATGCTTATTTTGGTAGACAATTAAAATAAAATGCTTATATGATTAGACGCTTGGGTGATTATATGGCTAATATTAAAGGTGAACTTAAACTTGTTAGCAAACATGCTTCTATGGTTACCACTCAAGTAGAACAAGTACTTAAGGCTCAAAAAGAAGTGCTTGATGAAATGAATAGTAAGAAAAATGATTATGCTTAGAGTGGCTACTAGAACTGGTAGAATGACTCAGGAACCTTTGTATCCTGAAGGCCATCCTAAGAGAATCGAGCAAGATTCTCAAAGAAATAATATTGATGTTCCTAGTTCTTCTAAAAAGAAGAAGAAGAAAAATGATAGAACTGTGCAAACTTCTAGTGAACCTATTGCTGAACCACCTGATAATCCAAATGATATTTCTATGTTTGATGTTGAAACACAATCTGGCAATGAACATGAACCTAGTAACAATATTAATGATGATGTTCATGATGATGCTCAACCTAGTAATGATAATGATGTAGAAATTGAACCTGCTGTTGATCTTGATAACCCATAATCAAAGAATCAACGTTATGATAAAAGAGACTTTGTCGCTAGGAAACATGGTAAAGAAAGGGAACCTTGGGTTCAGAAACCCATGCCTTTTCCTCTGAAACCATCCAAGAAAAAGGATGATGAGGATTTTGAGCGTTTTGCTGAAATGATTAGGCCTATCTTTTTGCGTATGCGATTAACTGATGTGCTCAAAACAAATCCTTATGCTAAATATATGAAGGATATCATTACTAATAAAAGAAAGATACCGGAAGCTGAAATTTCCACCATGCTTGCTAATTGTACTTTTAAGGGTGGAATACCAAAGAAACTTGGAGATCCCGGAGTACCTACTATACCTTGCTCCATTAAAAGAAATTATATTAAAACTGCTTTATGTGATCTTGGAGCCGGTGTTAGTGTTATGCCTCTCTCTTTATACCGTAGACTTGACTTGAATAAGTTGACACCTACTGAAATATCTTTGCAAATGGCTGATAAATCAACTGCTATACCTGTCGGTATCTGTGAGGATGTGCCTGTTGTGGTTGCAAACGTTACTATTTTAACGGAATTTGTTATTCTTGATATTCCCGAGGATGATAGTATGTCTATTATTCTTGGAAGACCTTTTCTTAATACTGTAGGGGCTGTTATTGATTGCAACAAAGGCAATGTCACTTTTAATGTTAATTGTAATGAGCATACGATACACTTTCCGATGAAACAACCTCAAGTTCATAGTATTAACTCTATTGGAAAAATTCCATCGATTATATTTGGAGGTTTTGAATTTCCTCTTCCTACTGTCAAGAAGAAATATGATATTCTTATTATTGGGGATGTGCATATCCCCGTTGAGTAACTTAGTGTTATTCGAAATTTCTCCGGTTTCATGATTATCGGAATGAGTTTGTTAACAAGACTTGATCAACCTTGTTAGTGGATTCTTTTTTATGAGCATGAGATGGATGAAACTAGAAGCACAAACTTCTGTACCCCACTTTTACTTTCTGTTATTTATATTAAATAAAGTAAAAATAGTATTTTCTGTCTGTTTCCTGACTTATCCGTGCAATATAAAAGTATCCCGAAAATAAAAGTCCTCAGAATGCCATGCCAATTTAATATGATTTTTTCGGGAATATTTGAGGATTTATTGTGCAAAAATTACCGCGGGAGGAGCGGCCACCTGGCCATGAGGGTGGTGGGCGCCCCCCCCCTCTAGGGCGCGTCCCCTGCCTCGTGGGCCCATGGTGGCCCTCCTCATCTTATCCCAGCAGCCATATTCTTCCTCTATCTCAGACAAACCCGAAAAACCAACTCAAGCACGAGTTCCAGCCACTTTTGCTGTGATTTTCGATCTCCTTGCTCAAAGCACCTCTCGCAAAACTGCTTGGGGAGATTGTTCCTTGGTATGTGACTCCTCCATTGGTCCAATTAGTTTTTGGTCTAGTGCTTTATTCTTTGCAAATTTGTGCTGCATAGGTCACCATGTTCTTGAGCTTGCATGTCAAATTTATATGGTTCTAAGTAGTTCTAATGCTTGATATAGGCTCTAGGCACTTGTAGGAGTAGTTGCTATCAATATTATTGAAGTTGGTTCATTTTTGTTTGAAGTTACTAAAAATTTCAGATTGTTCCAGAAAAATAATGAGGAGATTTTTGAGGGGCTCGTCGAGCCAAAGCTCGAAGGAAAAGGCACCGAATGTTGGGGAACGTAGCAGAAATCAAAATTTTCTACGCATCACCAAGATCAATCTATGGAGAAGTCTAGCAACGAGGGAAGGAGAGTGCATCTACATACCCTTGTAGATCGCTAAGCGGAAGCGTTCAAGTGAACGGGGTTGATGGAGTCGTACTCGTCGTGATCCAAATCACCGATGATCCTAGTGCCGAACGGACGGCACCTCCGCGTTCAACACACGTACAACCCGGTGACGTCTCCTATGCCTTAATCCAGCAAGGGAAGAAGGAGAGGTTGGGGAAGACTCCGTCCAGCAGCAGCACGACGGCGTGGTGGTGGTGGAGGAGCGTGGTACTCCAGCAGGGCTTCGCCAAACACCGCAAGAGACGAGGAGGGAGAGGGGTAGGGCTGCGCCAAGAAGGAGATGTTCTCGTGTGTATGGCAGCCCAAAACCCCACTATATATAGGGGAAAGGGAGGGGCTGCGCCCCCACCTAGGTTTCCACCCCTAGGGGTGGCGGCCAGCCCTAGATCCCATCTAGGGGGCGGCCAAGGGGGAGAGAGGGGGGGCGCACCACTAGGTGGGCCTTAGGCCCATCTGAGCCTAGGGTTTCCCCTTTTCCCTTCTCTCTTTGCCTTGGGCCCTGGTGGGGGGGTGCACCAGCCCACCTGGGGCTGGTCCCCTCTCGCACTTGGCCCACGCAGCCCTCTGGGGCAGGTAGCCCCACCTGGTGGACCCCCGGGACCCTCCTGGTGGTCCCGGTACGTTACCGATAGCACCCAAAACTTTTTCGGTGACCAAAACAGGACTTCCCATATATAAAAATCTTTACCTCCGGACCATTCCGGAACTCCTCGTGATGTCCAGGATCTCATCTGGGACTCCGAACAACATTCGGTAACCACGTATATCTATTCCCTATAACCCTAGCGTCATCGAACCTTAAGTGTGTAGACCCTACGGGTTTGGGAACCATGCAGACATGACCGAGACACCTCTCCGGCCAATAACCAACAGCGGGATCTGGATACCCATGTTCGCTCCCACATGTTCCACGATGATCTCATCGGATGAACCACGATGTCGAGCATTCAATCAATCCCGTATTCAATTCCCTTTGTCTAGCGGTATTGTACTTGCCCGAGATTCGATCGTCGGTATCCGATACCTTATTCAATCTCGTTACCGGCAAGTCTCTTTACTCGTTCCGTAATACATCATCCCGTGATAAACTCCTTGGTCACATTGCGCATATGATGATGTCCTACCGAGTGGGCCCAGAGATAACTCTCCGTCACATGGAGTGACAAATCCCAGTCTCGATTCGTGCCAACCCAACAGACACTTTCGGAGATACCCGTAGTGTACCTTTATAGCCACCCAGTTACGTTGTGACGTTTGGCACACCCAAAGCATTCCTACAGTATCCGGGAGTTGCACAATCTCATGGTCTAAGGAAATGATACTTGACATTAGAAAAGCTTTAGCATACGAACTACACGATCTTTGTGCTAGGCTTAGGATTGGGTCTTGTCCATCCCATCATTCTCCTAATGATGTGATCCCGTTATCAATGACATCCAATGTCCATGGTCAGGAAACTGTAACCATCTATTGATCAACGAGCTAGTCAACTAGAGGCTTACTAGGGACATGGTGTTGTCTATGTATCCACACATGTATCTGAGTTTCCTATCAATACAATTCTAGCATGGATAATAAACGATTATCATGAACAAGGAAATATGATAATAACTAATTTATTATTGCCTCTAGGGCATATTTCCAACACCGAAGCCTAAGTATAATTTGCCACGCACCACGGAGATTCGGGCGTGTGAATGGCCTTCTGAAGATTTCTTGAGAGCAGCCGGTATCTATGAAGATTTTCATGAATTGGCTCACAATGCAGGCCTCACCGCTTTCCTCCACGACCAATGCGATCAGTATCTCTTACTCACAAATAGTTTTGTGCAAAACTTTCATTTTCATTCTAGGAACTCACCACCTACGGTGGAGCTTCATTTATATGATGAGCATAAGGAGATGTCACTTTATGATTTTTGTTGGATTTGTTTAATCCCTTTTGAGGGCAAGACAGAAGAACCACATTATGATGATGTGGCTGGGTTTATTGATACTATCACTGTAGGAGAAACTAGAAAGGTTTCCGATGCACGAATCACTAGCATACATTTTCCTGTTTTATGTTAATTTGCATTATTTTCTAGTCGTTGTTTAATTGGACACGGAAACAGTGGAAACCTTAGTATCCCTGATATAATTATTCTGCACCACGGTTTATACAGTGACAACACTTTTAGTATGGGCGGTATTATTGCTAGACGGTTAAGTATGAACCATACTAAGGGTCCCATCTTTGGAGGCGTCTATGCCATACGCCTAGCTGCACATTTTAACATACCTATTAGGCATGCTGAGAAGGAAGAAAAGGTGATGCCCCGTGTTTAACTAGATCATAAAAGTATGGTGGCACATGATTTTATTGTTAAGAATAGGGCAGGAGAGCTTAAATATCAATTGTTCTTTAACAAACATCATCCTGAGACTATTATCCTGCCTGCTCCTTCTTTGTTTAATTTTGTAGGACCCTACCTCGTTACGTGGGCTGCCATCCAAGCTTACAAGAATCCTGCACCAGCCCCAGAACAGGAGCCACAAGATGAGCCTCCACGACAATCTGTTTATTCTTGGGATCCAGAGATGACTGTCAGCCAGTGGCAATCAGAGTCATCTTCTTCATCACAGTATGATCCCAACTATTCTTCTTCGTCGCAGTATGACCCCAGCTACACTTATGGGTATCCGCCAGGCTATCCCTGGCCATAGACCAACTTAGGCCAAAAGCCTAAGCTTGGGGGAGTACGTATTTCTCACCGACATTACATTTATGTTCACACACACTCATTACTAGATGTCGGTGCTCATACTTTTTCACTGTAATATCCATGCTAGTTTATTTTCTTTTTCCTGCTTTCTTCTTGTGTGTTTGTTAAACCTTAAGAAAAACAAAAAAATTAGTAGTAGTTTATTTTTCTGCTGTAGTAGTAATAATTAAAAAGAAAACCCAAAAATATTTCCCGTTCTTATTTTGCTTGTTGGGACCTTTCCCGTGTAAATAGTTTTATTTCTTTTCTTTTCTTTGGGGGTCAGTAGGAGAAGACCATAATTAAATTGTTGAAGTGGCTCTTATATGCATTATTGTTGATTTAACCCAGAGCCCATATTGCCTTGTCTTCTCCGGTTTATTGAATGCTCGCAGATTCCAGCTTGGTCCAATGCACGTACACTCTTATTATTATTCACACCATTCAGTCGTGCAAGTGAAAGGCAATTATGATGATATATGATGGACTGACTGAGATGAGAAAAGCTGGTATGAACTCAACCTCTTTTGTTTTTGTAAATATGATGAGTCCCTCGTTCTTGATTCAGCTTATTATGAATAAACATGTTTGCAATGACAATTAGAGATCATAGTTGCTTGTGCCATGCTTGATTAGCTATGAGTTATAATGATTTACCTTGTATACCAACATGCTATTGAGATGATTAGGATGTGGTATGATGGGGTGGTATCCTCTTTTGAATGATTTAAGTGACTTGACTTGGCACATGTTCACGCATGTAGTTGAAACAAAATCAACATAGCCTTCACGATATTTATGTTCATGGTGGATTATATCCTACTCATGCTTGCATCCAATGTTTATTAATTTTAATGCATGTACATGGCTGTTGTCGCTCTCTAGTTGGTCGCTTCCCAGTCTTTTGCTAGCCTTCACATGTACTAAGTGGGAATACTGCTTGTGCGTCCAATCCCTTAAACCCCAAAGTTATTCCCGATGAGTCCACCATACCTTCCTATATGCGGTATCTACCTGCCGTTCCAAGTAAATTTGTATGTGCCAAACTCTAAACCTTCAAATAAACATTATGTTTTGTATGCTTCTATGGTTACCACTCAAGTAGAACAAGTACTTAAGGCTCAAAAAGAAGTGCTTGATGAAATGAATAGTAAGAAAAATGATTATGTTGTTAGAGTGGCTACTAGAACTGGTAGAATGACTCAGGAACCTTTGTATCCTGAAGGCCACCCTAAGAGAATCGAGCAAGATTCACAAAGAAATAATATTGATGTTCCTAGTTCTTCTAAAAAGAAGAAGAAGAAAAATGATAGAATTGTACAAACTTCTAGTGAACCTATTGCTGAACCACCTGATAATCCAAATGATATTTATATGTCTGATGCTCAAACACATTCTGGAAATGAACATGAACCTAGTAAAAATATTAATGATGATGTTCATGATGATGCTTGACCTAGTAATGATAATGATGTAGAAATTGAACCTCCTGTTGATCTTGATAACCCACAATCAAAGAATCAACGTTATGATAAAAGAGACTTTGTTGCTAGGAAACATGGTAAAGAAAGGGAACCTTGGGTTCAGAAACCCATGCCTTTTCCTCCGAAACCATCCAAGAAAAAGGATGATGAGGATTTTGAGCGCTTTACTAAAATGATTAGGCCTATCTTTTTGCGTATGCGATTAACTGATGTGCTCAAAACAAATCCTTATGCTAAATATATGAAGGATATCATTACTAAAAGAAAGATACCAGAAGCTGAAATTTCCACCATGCTTGCTAATTATACTTTTAAGGGTGGAATACCAAAGAAACTTGGAGATCCCGGAGTACCTACTTGTCACACCTCGGATGTAACTTTCCCAATTTGTACTCCAACTCTTGCCATTTCCGGCGTTAAGTTATTTTATTTTCTCGGGTTCGGGTCTTTGTCTACGTGTGTTGTTATCATTGTCATGCATCTCATATCATGTCATCATGTGCATTGCATTTTCATACGTGTTCGTCTCATGCATTCGAGCATTTTTCCCGTTGTCCGTTTTGCATTCTGGCGCTTTGTTCTCCCCGGTGGTCATTTCTACCTTTCTTTCGTGTGTGGGGATTAAACATTTCCGGATTGGACCGAGACTTGCCAAGCGGCCTTGGTTTACTACCGGTAGACCGGTTGTCAAGTTTCGTGCCATTTGGACTTCGTTTGATGCTCCGACGGTTAACCGAGGGACCGAAAAGGCCTCGTGTGTGTTGCAGCCCAACACCCTTCCAATTTGGCCCAAAACCCACCTAAACCTGCTCCATCATCTAGAGCGTTCGATCACGATCGTGTGGCCAAAAACCGCACCTCATTTGGAGCTTCCTAGCTCCCTCTACCCCTATATATAGATCCCCACATTCCAAATCCCGGGCGAAACCCTAGAAATCGTCCCCCGCGCCACGCCGGACAAAATCCCGCCGCCGGACATTGTCCACCCCGCCGTCCGCCGCCACGTGGCGCCCTCTCATAGGCCGCGCCGCCCTCGCCCCACGTCGCCTGTCCCCGCCGCCGCGCGGCCCGGGGAGCCCAGAGCCGGCCCCCGCGGCCCATCTCCTCCGCGCCGCCCTTCCGATCCA
>NC_041380.1:503326488-503400468 GCF_002162155.2 Triticum dicoccoides
AGCCGCCCCCGCGGAGCCCGCCGCCACCATAGTTCGCCGCGCCGCCGCGGCCTGTCCTCGCCGGCGACGGAAGCCGCGCCCGCGCCCTCGACTCCGGCCGTCGCCGACTTCGCATCTCGCCGCCCGGAGCTCCGGCGACCTCCTCCGGTGTCCCCAAGCCCGTCTCCGGCCGAACCCCGATGACTTCGGCGACATCCCGCTCCATCTCCGGCCGGTGAACCTCGGGAGTCGCGAGCAGCTACAGTGTTCCGGCAAGACCTGATCTAGATCTAAGTCCTCGGGTTGACTTTTCCCTCAGAAACCCTAATTATTTTGCCATCTTTGACCTGTCGTAACTTTGCATCCGTAGCTCCGATTCATGCATATAGCATATCAAAATGTTCAACTCAGAGAGTACATCATTTCGTTCCATTGCATCATTTTCATTTGAGTTCATCTTGATGCCTGAAATGCAGTTAGACGAGGGCTACTTGAGATATTTGTCAGATCTGCTACTCCATTTAGAGTTTTGTCATTTTTGCCATGATTATTGTGTGCATGATATGCCCTGATGCTCTACATATGTTTTGTTAAAGGTTTTGTCATCTTTCTAGAGGTGCAACCTATGTATTTTTGTGATGTGTGTAGTGACTAGCACAAGCTTGCAAAGTGAGGCACTTGGTAATTCTGTTTTCAGGAACTTGGCATTTCCACTAAGTCCTTGAGCTGTTTAGTTCATGATGCCATATGTTCATGTTGTTTCCTAGTGATCCGTGCCTCTTTTGAGGATGATCAGTAAGGATGTTTTGTTAATCTTGTAGTGCTATATCCATCCATGTCTTTGTTTGCATTTTTGGAGCACCCTAGCTTGAGTCAATCGAGCTCTACTTTTGCTACTTTGTGAATCTGGGCAGATTGTCAACTTGTTTGCAATATTGCCGATGATGTTATAGTTGATTCGTGCATGCTATGCTATTGTTCTTGCCATGTCTAGCTTGAATTTTGTGTGTTCTTGATAGATGTATGCTTAGCTTATCATGACTTGCTCCGTAGTGAGTGCATCGAGCTCGTAAACATGCCTACTTGAGTTATGTTTCAGCATGTGCCAGTTTTCACTAAGTCTAAAAACTGATTATGCTTTTGCTATGTTCACATGCTTGTTAATGTATTTTTTGATCCCTTTTGGCTCAAGGTCACTAAGGGACTTTCGTTAAGCTCTTTTAGTAGCTCCATTCCATGTTTTACTTTGTCATGTTCAGGTCCTGTAGCATATAGTTTTGTTGCTCCATATAGTGCTATCTGATTTGAAATTCTAGACAAGTGTTAATTTCACTAAGTCTGAGATCTGTTTTCCATATGCAGTTTTGCCATGCTTGTTTGAACCTGTTAATGGATGAATTGGCCGTAGCTCAGTGCTAGACTTTTGTTAAGCATCTTGAATGCATCCCTGCCATGTATTTTGATGCCATGTTTGGGTGTTGTAGCATGTTCATCTCATTGCATTTAGTTGGCTACTTGATGTAAATCGCAGACCGGTGTCATATTTGAATCGCTTGCCATTTCCAAACCGTAACTCCGATTACGATGATATTATATCGTTTTCAAGCGATCTCATCTTATCTTTCCAGTGGCACACTTGGTTTTCCAAGTTGAGGCCAGGTTCTTGCATTACCTGTCATATCTTGCATATGCATCCCGCATCGCATCCCGCATAGCATACCATGTTGGCATCATATTGTTTGATCTTTGCACGTGGTTGATTGTGTTCTTGTTGCTTGTTTGTCTTGTTTGGGTAGAGCCGGGAGACGAGTTCGCTAACGAGGAGCCCGTTGAGTTTGCTTTCGAGGATCCAGTCAACTCTGACAACTTTGCAGGCAAGATGATCATACCCTCGAAATCACTACTATCTTTGCTATGCTAGTTTGCTCGCTCTTTTGCTATGCCAATGCTATGATGCCTACCACTTGCTTTCAAGCCTCCCCAAATTGCCATGTCAAACCTCTAACCCACCTTTGACCTAGCAAACCGTTGATTGGCTATTTTACCGCTTTGCTCAGCCCCTCTTATAGCGTTGTTAGTTGCAGGTGAAGATTGGAGACCGTTCCTTGTTGGAACATTTATTTACTTGTTGGGATATCATTATATTTCCATGTTATCTTAATGCATCTATATACTTGGTAAAGGGTGGAAGGCTCAGCCTCTCGCCTAGTGTTTTGTTCCACTCTTGCCGCCCTAGTTTCCGTCATATCGGTGTTATATTCCCGGATTTTGTGTTCCTTACGCGGTTGGGTTATAATGGGAACCCCTTGATAGTTCGTCTTGATTAAAGCTTTTCCAGCAATGCCCAACCTTGGTTTTACCATTTGCCACCTAGCCTCTTTTTCCCTTTGGTTTCTGAAGCCCGAGGGTCATCTTATTTTAAACCCCCCCGGGCCAGTGCTCCTCTGAGTGTTGGTCCAAACTAGAGTCCTGTGCAGCGCCCCCTCGGGGAAACTCGAGGTTTGGTTTTAGTTGTATGGAACGCTCGTCTAAGTGTGCCCTGAGAACGAGATATGTGCAGCTCCTATCGGGATTTGTTGGCACATTCGGGCGGTGTTGCTAGATTTGTTTTGACCTGTCGAAATGTCTTGAAGAACCGAGGTACCGAGTCTGATCGGAACGTCTCGGGAGGAGGTCTATTCCTTCGTTGACCGTGAGAGCTTGTCATGGGCTAACTTGGGACTCCCCTGCAGGGATTTGAACTTTCGAAAGCCGTGCTCGCGGTTATGGGCAGATGGGAATTTGTTAATGTCTGGTTGTAGATAACTTAAACATTAACTTAATTAAAATGAATCAACTGTGTGAGTTACCATGATGGCCTCTTCTCGGCGGAGTCCGGGAAGTGGACACGGTGTTGGAGTAATGTTTGTCGCAGGATTGCCCTCTTTAGTTATGTGTTCGCGCTTTGCCTTCTCTTCTCGCTCTCTTTTGCGAATAGGATAGCCACCATATATGCTAGTCGCTTGTTGCAGCTCCACATATATTTACCTTGCCTTACCTATTAAGCTTAAATAGTCTTGATCGCGAGGGTGCGAGATTGCTGAGTCCCTATGGCTCACAGATTACTATTACACCAGATGCAGGGCCTGATGATACAGCTCCAGATGGCATGCTTGAGCTCAAGTGGGAGTTCGACGAGGACTCTCAGTGTTACTATGTTTCTTTTCCTGATGATCAGTAGTGGTGCCCAGTTGGGGTGATCGGGACCGTGTCGCATGTTGGGTTGTCTTTTATTTTGGCGCCGTAGTCGGGCCATGAGTGTTTGAATGATGTAATGCTATTTATGTACTTGATTGACGTGGCGAGTGTAAGCCAACTATGTTATCTCCCCTCTATTAATTATATTACATGGGATGTTTGTGAAGATTGCCTAACTTGCGACATATGCCTTCAATGCGATTATGCCTCTAAGTCGTGCCTTGACACGTGGGAGATATAGTCGCATCGAGGGTGTTTCAAGTTGGCAATCAGAGCCTTCCCCGACCTTAGGAGCCCCCACTATTTGATCGTTTTTAGCGGCCGAGTTGTGTCTAGAAAAATGTTTTGAGTCATTTAGGAATTATATATCGGATAGGAATTCTTTTTACTTCCCAGTCTCCTCATCGCTCTGGTAAGGCATCCTGACGTAGAGTTTTGACTCTTATCTTCTCAAATTTCAGTAAAAAAATTTAGGATCACGCGGGTATCTTGGAATCGTTCCGATGGTTTTATGATGAGAACATTGTCTTGGTGCCTCCTGTCAGGGGTTTTGTGGAAGTGTCCTGGGGAGTTGAGCTCTGAGGTGTTGTCGTCATAATTTTATCGTTGCAGTTCTGGAATACCTGAATTTAGTACGCCGACATCGAAAATCTCTTTTATGCAGTTCGTTGGTGAGATAACCTCGACGCCACCCAGTACTGGGGCGGGAGTTCGGGAGTATCGCCATAACTTGTATAGCGGATGCTTTTCGAAGGTTGAGGTAGATGGTTTCCAAAGTTTTTCTCGGTTATGTGTTGAAGGATGGATATAGCTGGATGTAGGATTTGTTAGTTTGGGTGAGATATTATGCTTCCCCTGTATCCCCAACACTTGATTGCATAACCGGAAAGCTTCGGGAGTTTCATAGGTGGGAATTTTTGTAGCTCTAGTTCTTCTTCCACGGATATTGGTTTGAGATTGGGATTTCTTACCGATTATTCGTTCTTGATCCGTACCTTGTTGATTCATTTCTTCTACCTAATTCTACGTGGCTTCTCAATTTATGGATATGTGACCATTTCAAGAGGAATGCATTCGTTCATTTTGTTCGGATGTGAAGACTATATGTTGAAATTTTCATTCCGTTGGATTCAGCTTCATTTTATCTGTCTATGTGCTAACGGTGGTCAACCTCTTCAGGATGGCTCCCGCTAAGAGCACCAATCAGAATCAGAATCAAGATCCGCCACCACCTCCACCTCCTTCGGAGGCATGGCAAGTTGTGATGGCCGCAACCAATGCAAACACGCAGTTGATCATGCAAATTCTTCAAGAGCGCAATCAAGGCAACCAAGGGAACCAAGGCAACAATCAGAATCACTTTGCTACACTCAACCAGTTCCTTGCTAATGGGCCAAAGACTTTCAGCAATTGTGTTGAGGCAACCGATGTTGACGATTGGCTTGTGGATCTGTCCAAGCATTTTGAGTGCAGTAACGTCAGGCCTGAGGATTTCGTCAAGTTCGCTTCCTTCCAGCTCAAAGATCAAGCTGCAGAGTGGTTCCAACAGTACAAGGATTCCAGAGGTGGACGTGTGATTACTTGGGATGAATTCCGTCAAGATTTCTGAGCTCATCATATCCCTCAGAGTGTGAATGAAAGCAAGCGTGAGGAATTCCGCAACCTGAAGCAAGGCTCGTAGTCTGTCTATGACTACAACAAGTTGTTCCAGAAGCTCGTCTGCTTTGCCAAGCAGGACGTACCTGATGAGAAGAGCATGATATACCAGTTCAGGGGTGGTCTCAGAGAAGAAATCCAGCTAGCTCTTGTTCTCTTTGAGCCCTTGAGGTACAATGAGTTCTACGACATGGCACTGAAGCAAGAGGCCGCTCAACTGAGGTGTGATGCTTCCAAGAAGCGAGTCAGAGACACTACTCCTTCTTCCTCTACTCAAGTGGCCAAGCAGCAGAAGTATTGGCTTCCTCCTCCTCCGTTCCGTCAGCCGTATCAGCAGAAGAGCAAAGGTGGAAGTGGTTCTTCCCACCCACCCAACCCTGGCTTTCAGAACAAGACTTCGTCTCAAGCTTCAAGATCAAGTGCTCCGTACCACCGTCCGCTTTCAGAGGTCACGTGTAACAAGTGCCAACAGAAGGGTCACTATGCCAACAAGTGTTTCAACCAGAGGCGTCTTCCTCCTCCTCCTCCTGTGAGATCGGCAAGTACAGCTATGGTCAAGCATAACACCAAGTCCGCCAAGGTCAATTTGATGAATGCAGCTCAGGCAGAGGACTCGTCAGATGTCATCATGGGTAACCTTCCTGTTAATGATATTCCAGCTAAAGTTCTTTTTGACACGGGTGCATCGCATTGTTTCATTTCCAAACCTTTTGCATCAAATTATGAGTGCGATTATCAGTATCTACAAAGTGCCTTGCAAATTGTGTCACCGGGCAAGCAGATGATAGCTAACACCTGCGTTCCGGAGGTTACTATCACCTTGGGCGACTACAAGTTCCTTTCTTCCCCAATTGTTCTTGGTAACTCGGATATTGATCTTATTCTCGGGATGGATTGGCTTTCTAAGCACAAGGTGCATCTTGATTGTGCAGCCAGGCAGATTCAATTGACTCATTCGTCTGAGGATGTAATTGTCTTTGCCGCTCGGGATAACACTATCTGTCTGTTTTCTCTCAATGAGAAGGGTGAACTAGATGCTATTTCGCAGATTCCAGTCATTTGTGAATATCAAGACGTCTTTCCAGAAGAGCTTCCAGGAATGCCTCTGCACCGGCCAGTTGAATTCGTCATCGATCTTGAGCCTGGCACGGAACCAGTGTGCAAGCATCCTTACAAGCTTGGACCTGAATAGTTGAAGGAGCTGAAGAAGCAACTCGATGTTCAAGAAAGAATGGGTCTCATCCGGCCTAGTTCTTCTCCGTGGGGTTGTGGTGTTCTTTTTGTGAAGAAGAAGGATGGAACGGACCGACTTTGTGTGGATTACCGTCCATTGAACAAGAAGACCATCAAGAACAAATACCCACTTCCCAACATCAATGAGCTGTTCGAACAACTCAAAGGTGCCCAAGTATTCTCCAAGCTTGATCTCCGTATGGGTTATCATCAGATTCGAATCCGTGAGCAAGATATTTTCAAGACGGCTTTCAGGACAAGCTATGGTTCATATGAATACACTGTCATGTCTTTTGGTCTCGTCAACGCTCCTCCGATGTTCTCTCGCATGATGAACTTCATCTTCAACGCCTACACCAATGACTTCGTTTTGGTCTATCTCGACGACATTCTAGTTTTCTCGAAGAACAAGGAAGATCATGCCAAGCACTTGCGTTTGGTTCTTGATAAGCTGAGGGAACACCAGTTCTACGCCAAGTTCTCCAAGTGTGAATTTTGGCTCGATGAGGTTCTTTATCTTGGTCATATCATCTCTGCCAAGGGCATTTCCATGAATCCTGAGAAGGTGTCTGCAATTGTGAATTGGGAACCTCCTCAGAACATGAAGCAACTCCGTAGCTTCCTCGGTCTCGCAAGCTACTGTCGAAGATTCGTTGAAAACTTTTCTAAGATCACGAAGCCTCTCTCTAACCTTCTTCAGAAGCACGTCAAGTACGTTTGGTCTCCGGAGTGTGACATTGCTTTCAACACTTTGAAAGAGAAATTGATCACTGCTCCAGTTCTGACTCCGCCTGATGAATCCAAACCGTATGAGGTCTTTTGTGATGCCTCTCTCCAAGGTCTTGGCGCAGTGTTGATGCAAGAGAAGAAAGTTGTTGCTTATACCTCTCGCCAGTTGAAGCCTGATGAGAAGAACTACCCACTCATGATCTCGAGTTGGCGGTAGTTGTGCATGCTCTTTTGACTTGGAGACATCTCTTATTGGGAAGAAAAGTGGACATTTTCACTAATCACAAGAGTCTCAAGTACATCTTCACTCAGCCTAATCTCAACCTCAGGCAAACTCGATGGGTCGAAATGATTCGAGAGTATAATCCGAGTATCGAGTATACTCCAGGCAAGGCCAATGTGATTGCTGACACATTGAGCAGGAAGGCTTATTGCAACAGTCTGATTCTCAAGCCTTATCAACCCGAGCTTTGTGAAGCTTTCCGCAAACTTAATCTGCAAGTTGTTCCTCAAGGTTTCCTCACCAACCTTCAAGTCTCTCCTACCTTAGAAGACCAGATTCGCCAAGCCCAGCTTCTTGATGCTATGGTGAAAAAGGTGAAGATTGGGATTGCCAAGAGTCAACCCAAGTACAAGTGCTACCGCCTTGATGACAAGGATACTCTCTTCTTCGAGGATCGTATTGTTGTGCCCAAAGGTGACCTCCGTAAAGTGATCATGAACGAGGCTCACAATTCTCTCCTCTCCATCCACCCTGGGAGCACGAAGATGTATCAGGACCTTAAGCAGGCTTATTGGTGGACTCGAATGAAGCGTGAGATTGCTTAGTTCATGAATGAATGTGATGTCTGCAGAAGAGTGAAGGCAGAACACCAAAGGCCAGCCGGTCTCCTCCAACCTCTTGCCATTCCAGAATGGAAGTTTGACCACATTGAGATGGACTTCGTGACTGGGTTTCCAAAGTCCAAGCGTGGCAATGATGCTATATTTGTTGTCATTGACAAACTCACTAAAGTGGCTCACTTTCTGCCTATCAAAGAGTCAATCACTGCAGCTCAATTGGCGGAACTCTATACCTCTCGAATTGTCCCTCTGCACAATATTCCTCAAGTGATCTCATCAGACGATGGCAGCATCTTTACCTCCAAGTTTTGGGACTCTTTTCAGAAGGCCATGGGCACTAACATCCGCTTCAGCACAGCTTTCCATCCTCAAACTAGCGGTCAAGTCGAGCGTGTCAACCAGATTCTTGAAGATATGCTCAGGGCTTGTGTGATCTCCTTCGGCATGAAGTGGGAGGATTGTCTTCCTTATGCTGAATTCTCCTACAACAATAGTTTTCAAGCAAGTTCGGGCAAGGCCCCATTTGAAATTCTGTATGGCAGGAAGTGCCGTACCCCTCTCAACTGGTCTGAAACCGGTGAACGTCAGCTTTTGGGAAATGACTTAATCACAGAGGCAGAAGAAATGTGCAAAGTCATTCGAGACAACCTCAAAGCAGCCCAATCCCGTCAGAAGAGCTACTATGATAGTAAGCACCGTGATTTGGCTTTCAAGATCGGAGATCATGTTTACCTCCGCGTCTCTCCTATGAAAGGTACTCGTCGCTTCGGTATCAAAGGGAAGCTTGCCCCCAGATACGTGGGACCTTTCAAGATTGTCAGCAAGAGAGGTGACCTCGCCTATCAACTCGAGCTTCCTTCAAACTTTGCAAATGTTCATGATGTGTTCCATGTCTCTCAGCTCTAAAAGTGCTTCAAGACTCCTGACCGCACCGTCAACTTCGAGGACATTGAGCTCCAAGAAGATCTCTCCTATCGTGAGCACCCAGTTGCTATCCTTGAAGAGACTGAACGCAAGACTCGCAACAAGTCGATCAAGTTCCTCAAAGTCAAGTGGTCACACCATTCCAACCGTGAAGATACCTGGGAACGCGAGGATCACCTCCGTTCTAAGTACCCGGCGTTCTTTCAGTCCTAGATCTCGGGACGAGATCCTTTCGTAGTGGTGGAGTGTTGTAACACCCCGGATGTAACTTTCCCAATTTGTACTCCAACTCTTGCCGTTTCCGGCGTTAAGTTATTTTATTTTCTCGGGTTCGGGTCTTTGTCTCCGTGTGTTTTTATCATTGTCATGCATCTCATATCATGTCATCATGTGCATTGCATTTGCATACGTGTTCGTCTCATGCATTCAAGCATTTTCCCCGTTGTCCATTTTGCATGCCGGCGCTTCGTTCTCCCCCGGTGGTCATTTCTACCTTTGTTTCGTGTGTGGGGATTAAACATTTCTGGATTGGACCGAGACTTGCCAAGCGGCCTTGGTTTACTACCGGTAGACCGCCTGTCAAGTTTCGTACCATTTGGACTTCGTTTGATGCTCCGACGGTTAACCGAGGGACCAAAAAGGCCTCGTGTGTGTTGCAGCCCAACACCCTTCCAATTTGTCCCAAAACCCACCTAAACCTGCTCCATCATCTAGAGCGTTCGATCACGATCGCGTGGCCGAAAACCGCACCTCATTTGGAGCTTCCTAGCACCCTCTACCCCTATATATAGATCCCCACATTCCAAATCCCGGGCGAAACCCTAGAAATCGTCCCCCGCGCCATGCCGGACAAAATCCCGCCGCCGGACATTGTCCGCCCCGCCGTCCGCCGCCACATGGCACCCTCTCATAGGCCGTGCCGCCCTCGCCCCACATCGCCTGTCCCCGCCGCCGCGCGGCCCGGGGAGCCCGGAGCCGGCCCCCGCGGCCCATCTCCTCCGCGCCACCCTTCCGATCCAGCCGAGCCGCCCACGCGGAGCCCGCCGCCACCACAGTTCGTCGCGCCGCCGCGGCCTGTCCTCGTCGGCGACGGAAGCCACGCCCACGCCCTCGACTCCGGCCGCCACCGACTTTGCATCTCGCCGCCCGGAGCTCCGGCGAACTCCTCCGGTGTCCCCAAGCCCGTCTCCGGCCGAACCCCGACGACTCCGGCGACATCCCGCTCCATCTCCGGCCGGTGAACCTCGGGAGTCACGAGCAGCTACAGTGTTCCGGCAAGATCCGATCTAGATCTAAGTCCTCGGGTTGACTTTTCCCTCAGAAACCCTAATTATTTTGTCATCTTTGACCTGTCGTAACTTTGCATCCGTAGCTCCGATTCATGCATATAGCATATCAAAATGTTCATCTCAGAGAGTACATCATTTCATTCCATTTCATCATTTTCATTTGAGTTCATCTTGATGCCCGAAATGCTGTTAGAAGAGGGCTACTTGAGATATTTGTCAGATCTGCTACTCCATTTAGAGTTTTGTCATTTTCGTCATGATTATTGTGTGCATGATATGCCCTGATGCTCTACATATGTTTTGTTAAGGGTTTTTTCATCTTTCCAGAGGTGCAACCCATGTATTTTTGTGATGTCTGTAGTGACTAGCACAAGCTTGCAAAGTGAGGCACTTGGTAATTCTGTTTTCAGGGACTTAGCATTTCCACTAAGTCCTTGAGCTGTTTAGTTCATGATGCCATATGTTCATGTTGTTTCCTAGTGATTCGTGCTTCTTTTGAGGATGATCAGTAAGGATGTTTTGTTAATATTGTAGTTCTCTATCCATCCATGTCTTTGTTTGCATTTTTGGAGCACCCTAGCTTGAGTCAATTGAGCTCTACTTTTGCTACTTTGTGAATCTGGGCAGATTGTCAACTTGTTTGCAATTTTGCCGATGATGTTATAGTTGATCCGTGCATGCTATGCTATTGTTCTTACCATGTCTAGCTTGCATTTTGTGTGTTCTTGATAGATGTATGCTTAGCTTATCATGACTTGCTCCTTAGTGAGTGCATCGAGCTCGTAAACATGCCTACTTGAGTTATGTTTCAGCATGTGCTAGTTTTCACTAAGTCTGAAAACTGATTATGCTTTTGCTATGTTCACATGCTTGTTAATGTATTTTGTGATCCCTTTTGGCTCAATGTCACTAAGGGACTTTTGTTAAGATCTTTGAGTAGCTCCATGCCATGTTTTACTTTGTCATGTTCAGGTCCTGTAGCATATAGTTTTGTTGCTCCGTAGAGTGCTATCTGATCTGAAATTCCAGACAAGTGTTAATTTCACTAAGTCTGAGATCTGTTTTCCATATGCAGTTTTGCCATGCTTGTTTGAACCTGTTAATGGATGAATTGGCCGTACCTCGATGCTAGACTTTTGTTAATCATCTTGAATGCATCCCTGCCATGTATTTTGATGCCATGTTTGGGTGATGTAGCATGTTCATCTCATTGCATTTAGTTGGCTACTTGCTGTAAATCGCAGACCGGTGTCATATTTGAATCGCTTGCCATTTCCAAACCGTAACTCCGATTACGATGATCTTTATATCGTTTTCAAGCGATTTCATCTCATCTTTCCAGTGGCACACTTGGTTTTCCAAGTTGAGGCCAGGTTCTTGCATTACCTGTCATATTTTGCATATGCATCCCGCATAGCATACCATGTTGGCATCATATTGTTTGATCTTTGCACATGGTTGATTGTGTTCTTGTTGCTTGTTTGTCTTGTTTGGGTAGATCCGGGAGACGAGTTCGCTAACGAGGAGCCCGTTGAGTTTGCTTTCGAGGATCCAGTCAACTCTGACAACTTTGTAGGCAAGATGATCATACCCTTGAAATCACTACTATCTTTGCTATGCTAGTTTGCTCGCTCTTTTGCTATGCCAATGCTACAATGCCTACCACTTGCTTTCAAGCCTCCCCAAATTGCCATGTCAAACCTCTAACCCACCTTTGACCTAGCAAACCGTTGATTGGCTATGTTACCGCTTTGCTCAGCCCCTCTTATAGCGTTGTTAGTTGCAGGTGAAGATTGGAGACCGTTCCTTCTTGGAACATTTATTTACTTGTTGGGATATCATTATATTGCCATGTTATCTTAATGCATCTATATACTTGGTAAAGGGTGGAAGGCTCGGCCTCTCGCCTAGTGTTTTGTTCCACTCTTGCCGCCCTAGTTTCCGTCATATCGGTGTTATGTTCCCGGATTTTGCGTTCCTTACGCGGTTGGGTTATAATGGGAACCCCTTGATAGTTCGTCTTGATTAAAGCTTTTCCAGCAATGCCCAACCTTGGTTTTATCATTTTCCACCTAGCCTCTTTTTCCCTTGGGTTTCCGGAGCCCGAGGGTCATCTTATTTTAAACCCCTCCGGGCCAGTGCTCCTCTGAGTGTTGGTCCAAACTAGAGTCCTGTGCAGCGCCCCCTCGGGGAAACTCGAGGTTTGGGTTTAGTTGTATGGAGCGCTCATCTGAGTGTGCCCTGAGAACGAGATATGTGCAGCTCCTATCGGGATTTGTCGGCACATTCGGGCGGTGTTGCTGGATTTGTTTTGACCTGTCGAAATGTCTTGAAGAACCAAGGTACCGAGTCTGATCGGAACGTCTCGGGAGGAGGTCTATTCCTTCGTTGACCGTGAGAGCTTGTCATGGGCTAAGTTGGGACTCCCCTGCAGGGATTTGAACTTTCCAAAGCCATGCTCGCGGTTATGGGCAGATGGGAATTTGTTAATGTCCGGTTGTAGATAACTTAAACATTAACTTAATTAAATTGAATCAACTGTGTGAGTTACCGTGATGGCCTCTTCTCGGCGGAGTCCGGGAAGTGGACACGGTGTTGGAGTAATGTTTGCCGCAGGATTGCCCTCTTTAGTGATGCATTCGCGCTTTGCCTTCTCTTTTCACTCTCTTTTGCGAATAGGATAGCCACCATATATGCTAGTCGCTTGCTGCAGCTCCACATATATTTACCTTGCCTTACCTATTAAGCTTAAATAGTCTTGATCGCGAGGGTGCGAGATTGCTGAGTCCCTGTGGCTCACAGATTACTATTACACCATATGCAGGGCCTGATGATACAGCTCCAGATGGCGCGCTTGAGCTCAAGTGGGAGTTCGACGAGGACTCTCAGCGTTACTATGTTTCTTTTCCTGATGATCAGTAGTGGTGCCCAGTTGGGGTGATCGGGACCGTGTCGCATGTTGGGTTGTCTTTTATTTTGGCGCCGTAGTCGGGCCATGAGTGTTTGAATGATGTAATGCTATTTATGTACGTGATTAACGTGGCGAGTGTAAGCCAACTATGTTATCTCCCCTTTATTAATTATATTACATGGGATGTTTGTGAAGATTGCCTAACTTGCGACATATGCCTTCAATGCGATTATGCCTCTAAGTCATGGCTCGACACGTGGGAGATATAGTCGCATCGAGGGTGTTTCACTACTATACCTTGCTCCATTAAAAGAAATTATATTAAAACTGCTTTATGTGATCTTGGAGTCGGTGTTAGTGTTATGCCTCTCTCTTTATATCATAGACTTGACTTGAATAAGTTGACACCTACTGAAATATCTTTGCAAATGGCTGATAAATCAACTGCTATACCTGTCGGTATCTGTGAGGATGTGCTTGTTGTGGTTGCAAACGTTACTCTTTTAAATGACTTTGTTATTCTTGATATTCCCAAGGATGATAGTATGTCTATTATTCTTGGAAGACCTTTTCTTAATACTGCAGGGGCTGTTATTGATTGCAACAAAGGCAATGTCACTTTTCATGTTAATGGTGATGAGCATACGGTACACTTTCCGAGGAAACAACCTCAAGTTCATAGTATCAACTCTACTGGAAAAAATCCATCGATTATATTTGGAGGTTTTGAATTTCCTCTTCCTACTGTCAAGAAGAAATATGATATTCTTTTCATTGGGGAGAGTGTTGTCTACGTACCCTCGTAGACCAGCAACGGAAGCGTTGACACAACATAGAGGAAGTAGTCGTACGTCTTCCCGATCCGACCGATACAAGTACCGAACGTACGGCACCTCCGAGTTCTACACACGTTCAACTCAGTGACGTCCCTCGAGCTCTGATCCAGCAAAACGTTGAGAGGGAGTTTCGTCAGCATGACGGTGTGATGACGGTGATGATGTTCTACCGACGCAGGGCTTCACCTAAGAACTGCTACGATTTGACCGAGGTGGAATATGGTGGAAGGGGGCACCGCACACGGCTAAGGAACGATCACGAAGATCAACTTGTGTGCCATGGGGTCCCCCCTTGCCCCCGTATATAAAGGAGGGAGAGGGAGAGGTGCGGCCGGCCCTAGGGGTGCGCCTGGAGGAGTCCTACTCCCACCGGGAGTAGGACTCCCCCCTCTTGCCTTGTTGGAAAAGGAAGGGGGAAGGGAGAAAGAGGAAAGGGGGCGCCACCCCCCCCCTTCCTTGTCCTATTCGGACTAGGGGGAGCGGGCGCGCGGCCTGCCTTGGCCGGCCCTCCTCTTCTCCCTTATGGCCCATGTAGGCCCAATAACCCCCGGGGGGTTCCGGTAACCCCCCGGTACTCCGGTAAAATCCCGATTTCACCCGAAACGTTTCCGATATCCAAATATATGCTTCCAATATATCAATCTTTATGTCTCGACCATTTCGAGACTCCTCGTCATGTCCGTGATCACATCCGGGACTCAGAACAACCTTCGGTACATCAAAACACAAAAACCCTTATTACGATCGTCACCGAACTTTAAGCGTGCGGACCCTACGGGTTCGAGAACTATGTAGACATGACCGAGACACGTCTCCGGTCAATAACCAATAGCGGAACCTGGATGCTCATATTGGCTCCTACATATTCTACAAAGATCTTTATCGGTCAGACCGCATAACAACATACGTTGTTCTCTTTGTCATCGGTATGTTACTTGCTCGAGATTCGATCGTCGGTATCTTAATACCTAGTTCAATCTCGTTACCGGCAAGTCTCTTTACTCGTTTCGTAATACATCATCCCGCAACTAACTTATTAGTTGCAATGCTTGCAAGGCTTGAGTGATGTGCATTACCGAGAGGGCCCAGAGATACCTCTCCGACAATTGGAGTGACAAATCCTAATCTCGAAATACGTCAACCCAACAAGTACCTTCGGAGACACCTATAGAGCACCTTTATAATCACCCAGTTACGTTGTGACGTTTGGTAGCACACAAAGTGTTCCTCCGGTAAACGGGAGTTGCATAATCTCATAGTCATAGGAACATGTATAAGTTATGAAGAAAGCAATAGCAACAAACTAAACGATCAAGTGCTAAGCTAACGGAATGGGTCAAGTCAATCACATCATTCTCCTAACGATGTGATCCCGTTAATCAAATGACAACTCATGTCTATGGTTAGGAAACATAACCATCTTCGATCAACGAGCTAGTCAAGTAGAGGCATACTAGTGACACTCTGTTTGTCTATGTATTCACACATGTATTATGTTTCCGGTTAATACAATTCTAGCATGAAAAATAAACATTTATCATGATATAAGGAAATAAATAATAACTTTATTATTGCCTCTAGGGCATATTTCCTTCAGTCTCCCACTTGCACTAGAGTCAATAATCTAGATTACACAGTAATGATTCTAACACCCATGGAGCCTTGGTGCTGATCATGTTTTGCTCGTGGAAGAGGCTTAGTCAGCGGGTCTGCAACATTCAGATCCGTATGTATCTTGCAAATTTCTATGTCTCCCACTTGGACTAAATCCCGAATGGAATTGAAGCGTCTCTTGATGTGCTTGGTTCTCTTGTGAAATCTGGATTCCTTCGCCAAGGCAATTGCACCAGATTTTCATTGGACCCAATGCACTAGGTATGACACCTAGATCGGATATGAACTCCTTCATCCAGACTCCTTCATTTGCTGCATCTAAATCAGCTATGTACTCTGCTTCACATGTAGATCCCGCCACCACACTTTGTTTAGAACTGCACCAACTGATAGCCCCACCGTTCAGTATAAACACGTATCCTGTTTGCGATTTAGAATCGTCCGGATCAGTGTCAAAGCTTGCATCAACGTAACCATTTACGATGAGCTCTTTGTCACCTCCATATACGAGAAACATATCCTTAGTCCTTTTCAGGTATTTCAGGATGTTCTTGACCGCTGTCCAGTGATCCACTCCTGGATTACTTTGGTACCTCCCTGCTAGACTTATAGCAAGGCACACATCAGGTCTGGTACACAGCATTGCATACATGACAGAGCCTATGGCCGAAGCATAGGGAACATCTTTCATTTTCTCTCTTTCTTCTGCGGTGGTCGAACATTGAGTCTTACTCAACTTCACACCTTGTAACACAGGCAAGAACCCTTTCTTTGCTTGATCCATTTTGAACTTCTTCAAAACTTTGTCAAGGTATGTGCTTTGTGAAAGTCCAATTAAGCGTCTTGATCTATCTCTATAGATCTTAATGCCCAATATGTAAGCAGCTTCACCGAGGTCTTTCAATGAAAAACTCTTATTCAAGTATCCCTTTATGCTATCCAGAAATTCTATATCATTTCCAATCAATAATATGTCATCCACATATAATATCAGAAATGCTACAGAGCTCCCACTCACTTTCTTGTAAATACAGGCTTCTCCAAAGTCTGTACAAAACCAAATGCTTTGATCACACTATCAAAGTGTTTATTCCAACTCCGAGAGGCTTGCACCAGTCCATAAATGGATCGCTGGAGCTTGCACACTTTGTTAGCTCCCTTTGGATCAACAAAACCTTCTGGTTGCATCATATACAACTCTTCTTCCAGAAATCCATTCAGGAATGCAGTTTTGACATCCATTTGCCAAATTTCATAATCATAAAATGCGGCAATTGCTAACATGATTCGGACAGACTTAAGCATCGCTACGGGTGAGAAGGTCTCATCGTAGTCAATCCCTTGAACTTGTCGAAAACCTTTCGCAACAAGTCGAGCTTTGTAGACAGTAACATTACCATCAGCGTTAGTCTTCTTCTTGAAGATCCATTTATTCTCAATTGCTTGCCGATCAACGGGCAAGTCAACCAAAGTCCACACTTTGTTCTCATAAATGGATCCCATCTCAGATTTCATGGCTTCTAGCCACTTTGCGGAATCTGGGCTCACCATCGCTTCTTCATAGTTCGTAGGTTCATCATGATCTAGTAGCATGACATCCAGAACAGGATTACTGTACCACTCTGGTGCGAATCTTTCTCTGGTTGATCTACGAGGTTCGGTAGTAACTTGATCTGAAGTTTCATGATCATTATCATTAGCTTCCTCACTAATTGGAGTAGGTGTCACAGAACCGGTTTCTGTGATGTACTATTTTCCAATAAGGGAGCAGGTATAGTTACCTCATCAAGTTGTACTTTTCTCCCACGCACTTCTTTCGAGAGAAACTCCTTCTCTAGAAAGGATCCATTCTTAGCAACGAAAGTCTTGCCTTCGGATCTGTGATAGAAGGTGTACCCAACAATTTCCTTTGGGTATCCTATGAAGACACATTTCTCCGATTTGGGTTCGAGCTTATCAGGTTGAAGCTTTTTCACATAAGCATCGCAGCCCCAAACTTTAAAAAACGACAAGTTTGGTTTCTTGCCAAACCGCAGTTCATAAGGTGTCGTCTCAACGGATTTCGATGGTGCCCTATTTAACGTGAATGCAGCCGTCTCTAAAGCATAACCCAAAAACAATAGCGGTAAATCTGTAAGAGACATCATAGATCGCACCATGTCTAGTAAAGTACGATTTCAACATTCGGACACACCATTACGCTATGGTGTTCCGGGTGGCGTGAGTTGCAAAACTATTCCGCATTGTTTCAAATGTAGGCCAAACTCGTAACTCAAATATTCTCCTCCACGATCAGATCGTAGAAACTTTATTTTCTTGTTACGATGATTTTCAACTTCACTCTAAAATTCTTTGAACTTTTCAAATGTTTCAGACTTATGTTTCATTAAGTAGATATACCCATATCTGCTTAAATCATCTGTGAAGGTGAGAAAATAACGATATCCGCCACGAGCCTCAATATTCATCGGACCACATACATCTATATGTATGATTTCCAACAAATCCGTTGCTCTCTCCATAGTACCAGAGAACGGTGTTTTAGTCATCTTGCCCATGAGGCACGGTTCGCAAGTACCAAGTGATTCATAATCAAGTGATTCCAAAAGTCCATCAGTATGGAGTTTCTTCATGCGCTTTATACCGATATGACCTAAACGACAGTGCCACAAATAAGTTGCACTATCATTATCAACTTTGCATCTTTTGGCTTCAACATTATGAATATGTGTATCACTATTATTGAGATTCATCAAAAATAGACCACTCTTCAAGGGTGCATGACCATAAAAGATATTACTCATATAAATAGAACAACCATTATTCTATGATTTAAATGAATAACCGTCTCGCATCAAACAAGATCCAGATATAATGTTCATGCTCAACGCTGGCACCAAATAACAATTATTTAGGTCTAAAACTAATCCCGAAGGTAGATGTAGAGGTAGTGTGCCGACCGCGATCACATCGACTTTTGAACCATTTCCCACGCGCATTGTCACCTCGTCCTTTGCCAGTGTTCGCTTAATCCGTAGTCCCTGTTTCGAGTTGCAAATGTTAGCAACAGAACCAGTATCAAATACCCAGGTGCTACTGCGAGCTCTAGTAAGGTACACATCAATAACATGTATATCACATATACCTTTGTTCACCTTGCCATCCTTCTTATCCGCCAAATACTTGGGGCAGTTCCGCTTCCAGTGTCCAGTCTGCTTGCAGTAGAAGCACTCAGTTTCAGGTTTAGGTCCAGATTTGGGTTTCTTCTCCTGAGCAGTAACTTGCTTACTGTTCTTCTTGAAGTTCCCCTTCTTCTTCCCTTTTCCCTTTTTCTTGAAACTGGCGGTCTTGTTGACCATCAACACTTGATGCTCCTTCTTGATTTCTACCTCCGCAGCCTTTAGCATTGCGAAGAGCTTGGGAATTGTCTTATCCATCCCTTGCATGTTATAGTTCATCACGAAGCTCTTGTAGCTTGGTGGCAGTGATTGAAGAACTCTGTCAATGACACTATCAACAAGAAGATTAAATCCCAGTTGAGTCAAGTGATTATGATACCGAGACATTTTGAGTATATGTTCACTGACGGAACTATTCTCCTCCATCTTGCAGCTATAGAATTTATTGGAGACTTCATATCTCTCAATCCGGGCATTTGCTTGAAATATTAACTTCAACTCCTGGAACATCTCATATGCTCCATGACGTTCAAAACATCATTGAAGTCCCAATTCTAAGCCGTAAAGCATGGCACACTGAACTATCGAGTAGTCATCTGCTTTGCTCTGCAAGATGTTCATAACATCTGGTGTTGCTCCAGCAGTAGGCCTGGCACCTAGCGTTGCTTCCAGGACGTAATTCTTCTGTGCAGCAATGAGGATAATCCTCAAGTTATGGACCCAGTCCGTGTAATTGCTACCATCATCTTTCAACTTTGCTTTCTCAAGGAACGCATTAAAATTCCATGGAACAACAGCACGGGCCATCTATCTACAATCAAACATAGACAAGCAAGATACTATCCGGTACTAAGTTCATGATAAATTTAAGTTCAATTAATCATATTACTTAAGAATTCCCACTTAGAAAGACATCCCTCTAATATTCTAAGTGATCATGTGATCCAAATCAACTAAACCATAACCGATCATCACGTGAAATGGAGTAGCTTTCAATGGTGAACATCAATATGTTGATCATATCTACTATATGATTCATGCTTGACCTTTCGGTCTCAGTGTTCCGAGGCCATATCTGCATATGCTAGGCTTGTCAAGTTTAACATGAGTATTCTGCGTGTGCAAAACGGGCTTGCACCCGTTGTAGATGGACGTAGAGCTTATCACACCCGATCATCACGTGGTGTCTGGGCACGACGAACTTTGGCAACGGTGCA
This sequence comes from Triticum dicoccoides, assembly GCF_002162155.2. Lineage (NCBI taxonomy): Eukaryota > Viridiplantae > Streptophyta > Magnoliopsida > Poales > Poaceae > Triticum > Triticum dicoccoides. The sequence goes on from NC_041380.1 coordinate 503,346,136, forward strand.
TACTCAGGGAGAACACTTTTATCTTGAAATTTAGTGAGAGATCATCTTATAATGCTACCGTCAATCAAAGCAAGATAAGATGCATAAAAGATAAACATCACATGCAATCAATATAAGTGATATGATATGGCCATCATCATCTTGTGCTTGTGATCTCCATCTCCGAAGCACCGTCATGATCACCATCGTCACCGGCGCAACACCTTGATCACCATCGTAGCATCGTTGTCATCTCGCCAATCTTATGCTTCCACGACTATCGCTACCGCTTGGTGATAAAGTAAAGCATTACAGCGCAATTGCATTGAATACAATAAAGCGACAACCATATGGCTCCTGCCAGTTGCCGATAACTCGGTTACAAAACATGATCATCTCATACAATAAAATTTAGCATCATGTCTTGACCATATCACATCACAACATGCCCTGCAAAAACAAGTTAGACGTCCTCTACTTTGTTGTTGCAAGTTTTACGTGGCTGCTACGGGCTTAGCAAGAACCGTTCTTACCTACGCATCAAAACCACAACGATAGTTTGTCAAGTTGGTGTTGTTTTAACCTTCGCAAGGACCGGGCGTGGCCACACTTGGTTCAACTAAAGTTGGAGAAACTGACACCCGCCAGCCACCTGTGTGCAAAGCACGTCGGTAGAACCAGTCTCGCGTAAGCGTACGCGTAATGTCGGTCCGGGCCGCTTCATCCAACAATACCGCCGAACCAAAGTATGACATGCTGGTAAGCAGTATGACTTATATCGCCCACAACTCACTTGTGTTCTACTCGTGCACAACATCAACGCATAAAACCTAGGCTCGGATGCCACTGTTGGGAACGTAGTAATTTCAAAAAAATTCCTACGCACACGCAAGATCATGGTGATGCATAGCAACGAGAGGGGAGAGTGTTGTCTACGTACCCTCGTAGACCAGCAATGGAAGCATTGACACAACATAGAGGAAGTAGCCGTACGTCTTCCTGATCCGACCGATCCAAGTGCCGAACGTATGGCACCTCCGAGTTCTGCACACATTCAACTCGATGACGTCCCTCGAGCTCCGATCCAGCAAAAAGTTGAGGGAGAGTTTCGTCAGCACGACGGCGTGATGACGGTGGTGATGTTCTACCGACACAGGGCTTCGCCTAAGCACTGCTACCATATGACCGAGGTGGAATATGGTGGAAGGGGGTACCGCACACGGCTAAGGAACGATCACGAAGATCAACTTGTGTGTCATGGGGTGCCCCCTTGCCCCCGTATATAAAGGAGGGAGAGGGGGAGGTGCGGCCGGCCCTAGGGGTGCGCCTGGAGGAGTCCTACTCCCACCAGGAGTAGGACTCCCTCCTCTTGCCTTGTTGGAAAAGGAAGGGGGAAGGGAGAAAGAGGAAAGGGGGTGCCCCCCCTTCCTTGTCCTATTCAGACTAGGGGGGAGGGGTGCGCGGCCTGCCCTGGCCGGCCCTCTTCTTCTCCTTTATCGCCCATGTAGGCCCAATAACCCCCGGGGGGGTTCCGATAACCGCCCGGTACTCTGGTAAAATCCCGATTTCACCCGGAACATTTCTGATATCCAAATATAGGCTTCCAATATATCAATCTTTATGTCCCGACCATTTTGAGACTCCTCATCATGTCCGTGATCACATCCGGGACACCGAACAACCTTCGGTACATCAAAACACAAAAACCCTAATTACGATCGTCACCGAACTTTAAGCGTGCGGACCCTACGGGTTCGAGAACTATGTAGACATGACCGAGACACGTCTCCGGTCAATAACCAATAGCGGAACCTGGATGCTCATATTGGCTCCTACATATTCTACGAAGATCTTTATCGGTCGGACCGCATAACAACATACGTTGTTCCCTTTGTCATCGGTATGTTACTTGCCCGAGATTCGATCGTCGGTATCTTAATACCTAGTTCAATCTCGTTACCGGCAAGTCTCTTTACTCGTTCCGTAATACATCATCCCGCAACTAACTTATTAGTTGCAATGCTTGCAAGGCTTGAGTGATGTGCATTACCGAGAGGGCCCAGAGATACCTCTCCGACAATCGGAGTGACAAATCCTAATCTCGAAATACGCCAACCCAACAAGTACCTTCGGAGACACCTGTAGAGCACCTTTATAATCACCCAGTTACGTTGTGACGTTTGGTAGCACACAAAGTGTTCCTCCGGTAAACGGGAGTTGCATAATCTCATAGTCATAGGAACATGTATAAGTTATGAAGAAAGCAATAGCAACAAACTAAACGATCGAGTGCTAAGCTAACGGAATGGGTCAAGTCAATCACATCATTCTCCTAATGATGTGATCCCATTAATCAAATGACAACTCATGTCTATGGTTAGGAAACATAACCATCTTCGATCAACGAGCTAGTCAAGTAGAGGCATACTAGTTACACTCTGTTTGTCTATGTACTCACACATGTATTATGTTTCCGGTTAATACAATTCTAGCATGAATAATAAACATTTATCATGATATAAGGAAATAAATAATAACTTTATTATTGCCTCTAGGGCATATTTCCTTCACATATCCCCGTTGAGGTAACTTAGTGTTATTCGAAATTTCTCCGGTTTCATGATTATCGGAATGAGTTTGTTAACAAGACTTGATCAACCTTGTTAGTGGATTCTTTTTGATGAGCATGAGATGGATGAAACTAGAAGCACAAACTTCTGTACCCCACTTTTACTTTCTGTTATTTATATTAAATAAATTAAAAATAGTATTTTCTGTCTGTTTCCTGACTTATCCGTGCAATATAAAAGTATCCCGAAAATAGAAGTCCTCAGAATGCCATGCCAATTTAATATGATTTTTGGGGAATATTTGAGGATTTACTGTGCAAAAATTACCGCGGGAGGAGCTGCCACCTGGCCACGAGGGTGGTGGGCGCCCCCCCCCCCTAGGGCGCGCCCCCTGCCTCGTGGGTCCATGGTGGCCCTCCTTCACTTATCCCAGCACCCATCTTCTTCCTCTATCTCACACAAACCCGAAAAACCAACTCAAGCACGAGTTCCAGCCACTTTTGCTGTGATTTTCGATATCCTTGCTCAAAGCACCTCTCGCAAAACTGCTTGGGGAGATTGTTCCTTGGTATGTGACTCCTCCATTGGTCCAATTAGTTTTTGTTCTAGTGCTTTATTCTTTGCAAATTTGTGCTGCATAGGTGACCATGTTCTTGAGATTGCATGTCAAATTTATATGGTTCTAAGTAGTTCTAATGCTTGATATAGGCTCTAGGCACTTGTAGGAGTAGTTGCTATCAATATTATTGAAGTTGGTTCATTTTTGTTTGAAGTTACTAAAAATTTCAGATTGTTTCAGAAAAATAATGAGGAGATTTTTGAGGGGCTCTTCGAGCCAAAGCTCGAAGGAAAAGGCACCGAAGCCTAAGTATAATTTGCCGTGCACCGCAGAGATTCGGGCGTGTGAATGGCCTTCTGAAGATTTCTTGAGAGCAGCCGGTATCTATGAAGATTTTCATGAATTGGCTCACAATGCAGACCTCACCGCTTTCCTCCATGACCAATGCGATTAGTATCTCTTACTCACAAATACTTTTGTGCAAAACTTTCATTTTCATTCTAGGAACTCACCACCTACGGTGGAGTTTCATTTATATGATGAGCATAAGGAGATGTCACTTTATGATTTATGTTGGATTTGTTTAATCCCTTTTGAGGGAAAGACAGAAGAACCACATTATGATGATGTGGCTGGGTTTATTGATACTATCAGTGTAGGAGAAACTTGAAAGGTTTCCGATGCACGAATCACTAGCATACATTTTCCTGTTTTACGTTACTTTGCATTATTTACTATTCATTGTGTAATTGGACGCGGAAACAGTGGAAACCTTAGTATCCCTGATATAATTATTCTGCACCACGGTTTATACAGTGACAACACTTTTAGTATGGGCGGTATTATTGCTAGACGGTTAAGTATGAACCGTACTAAGGGTCCCATCTTTGGAGGCGTCTATGCCACACGCCTAGCTGCACATTTTAACATACCTATTAGGCATGCTGAGAAGGAAGAAAAGGTGATGCCCCGTGTTTATCTAGATCATAAAATTATGGTGGCACATGATTTTATTGTTAATAATAGGGCAGGAGAGCTTAAATATCAATTTTTATTTAACAAACATCATCCTGAAACTATTATCCTACCTACTCCTTCTTTGTTTAATTTTGTAGGACCCTACTGTTGGGGAACATAGTAATTTCAAAAAAAAATCGTACGCACACGCAAGATCATGGTGATGCATAGCAACGAGAGGGGAGAGTGTTGTCTACGTACCCTCGTAGACCGATAGCGGAAGCGTTATGACAACGCGGTTGATGTAGTCGTACGTCTTCACGGCCCGATCGATCAAGCACCGAAACTACGGCACCTCCGAGTTCTAGCACACGTTCAGCTCGATGACAATCCCTGGACTCTGATCCAGCAAAGTGTCGGGGAAGAGTTCCGTCAGCACGACGGCGTGGTGACGATCTTGATGTTCAACTGTCACAGGGCTTCTCCTAAGCACCACTACAATATTATCGAGGTATATGGTGGAAGGGGGCACCGCACACGGCTAAGAAAACGATCACGAGGATCAACTTGTGTGTCTAGAGGTGCCCCCCTGCCCCCGTATATAAAGGAGCAAGGGGAAGGAGGCCGGCCCTAGGAGGGGCGCGCCAGGGAGTAGGATTCCTACTCCTAGTTGGAGTAGGTTTCCTCCTTTCCTAGTCCAACTAGGAGAAGGGGGGAAAGGGTGGAAGAGGGGAAGGAAGGGAGAGAGGAGCCGCGCCCCAAACCCCTTGTCCAATTTGGACTGGGCTTGGGAGGGGCGCGCGCCACCTCCTGGTCCTTTCCACTAAGGGCCATTAAGGCCCATTGCTTCTTCCTCGTTTTCCCGTAACTCCCCTGTACCTCCGAAAATACCCAAATCACTCGGAACCTTTCCGATGTCCGAATATAGTCGTCCAATATATCGATCTTTACGTCTCGACCATTTTGAGACCCCTCGTCATGTCCCCGATCTCATCCGGGACTCCGAACTCCTTCGGTACATTAAAACTTATAAACTCATAATATAACTATCATCGAAACCTTAAGCGTGCGGACCCTACGGGTTCGAGAACAATGTAGACATGACCGAGACATGTCTCCGGTCAATAACCAATAGCGGAACCTGGATGCTCATATTGGCTCCCACATATTTTACGAAGATCTTTATCGGTCAGACCGCATAACAACATACAGTGTTCCCTTTGTCATCGGTATGTTACTTGCCTGAGATTTGATCGTCGGTATGTCAATACCTAGTTCAATCTCGTTGCCGGCAAGTCTCTTTACTCGTTTCGTAATACATCATCTCGCAACTAACTCATTAGTTGCAATGCTTGCAAGGCTTATGTGATGTGCATTACCGAGAGGGCCCAGAGATACCTCTCCGACAATCAGAGTGACAAATCCTAATCTCAAAATACGCCAACCCAACATGTACCTTTGGAGACACCTGTAGAGCTCCTTTATAATCACCCAGTTACGTTGTGACGTTTGATAGCACACAAAGTGTTCCTCCGGCAAACGGGAGTTGCATAATCTCATAGTCATAGGAACATGTATAAGTCATGAAGAAAGCAATAGCAACATACTAAATGATCGGGTGCTAAGCTAATGGAATGGGTCATGTCAATCACATCATTCTCCTAATGATGTGATCCCGTTAATCGAATGACAACATATGTCTATGGTTAGGAAACATAACCGTCTTTGATCAACGAGCTAGTCAAGTAGAGGCATACTAGTGACGTTTAGTTTGTCTATGTATTCACACAAGTATTATGTTTTCAGTTAATACAATTATAGCATGAATAATAAACATTTATCATGAAATAAGGAAATAAATAATAACTTTATTATTGCCTCTAGGGCATATTTCCTTCAGTCTCCCACTTGCACTAGAGTCAATAATCTAGTTCACATCGCCATGTGATCTAACATCAATAGTTCACATCTTTATGTGATTAACACCCATAGTTCACATCGATATGTGACCAACACCCAAAGGGTTTACTACAGTCAGTAATCTAGTTCACATCGCTATGTGATTAACACCCAAAGAGTACTAAGGTGTGATCATGTTTTGCTTGTGAGATAATTTTAGCCAATGGGTCTGTCATATTCAGATCCGTAAGTATTTTGCAAATATCTATGTCAACAATTCTCTGCACGGAGCTACTCTAGCTAATTTCTCCCACTTTCAATATGTATCTAGATCGAGACTTAGAGTCATCCAGATCTGTGTCAAAGCTTGCATCGACGTAACTCTTTACGACGAACCTTTTATCACCACCATAATTGAGAAATATTTCCTTATTCCACTAAGGATAATTTTGACCACTGTCCAGTGATCTACTCCTAGATCACTATTGTACTCCCTTGCCAAAAACAGTGTAGGGTCTACAATAGGTACACAGCATGGCATACTTTATAGAACCTATGATTGAGGCATAGGGAATGACTTTCATTCTCTTTCTATCTTCTGCCGTGGTAGGGCTTTGAGTCTTACTCAATTTCACACCTTGTTACTATTGGGTTTCATAGTAATTTCAAAAAAATTCCTACGCACACGCAAGATCATGGTGATGCATAGCAACGAGAGGGGGAGTATGATCTACATACCTAGTAGATCGACAACGGAAGCGTTTGGTTGATGTAGTCATACGTCTTCACGATCCGACCGATCAAGCACCGAAACTATGGCACCTCCGAGTTCTAGCACACGTTCATCTCGATGACGATCCTCGGACTCCGATCCAGCAAAGTGTCGGGGAAGAGTTCCGTCAGCACTACGGCGTGGTGACGATCTTGATGTGCTACTGCTACAGGGCTTCGCCTAAGCACGGCTATAATATTATCGAGGACTATGGTGGCTGGGGGCGCCGCACACGGCTAAGGAATAGATCACGTGGATCAACTTGTGTGTTCTAGGGTGCCTCTGCCTCAGTATATAAAGGACCAAAGGGGGGAGGCTGGCCGGCCACATAGGGCGCGCCAGGAGAGTCCTACTCCCTCTGGGAGTAGGATTCCCCCCCCCCCAATCCTAGTTGGAATAGGACTTGTGGAGGGGGGAAAAGAGAGAGAGGGACCGGCCCCCTCTCCTTGTCCAATTCGGACCAAGGGAGGGGAGGGGCACGCGGCCCATGTAGGGCTGCCTCTTCTCTTTGCCACTAAGGCCCATCATGGCCCATTTAGCTCCCGGGGGGTTCCGGTAACCTCCCGGTACTCCGGTAAAATCCTGATTTCACCCGGAATACTTCCGATATCCAAACATAGGCTTCCAATATATCAATCTTTATGTCTCGACCATTTCGAGACTCCTCGTCATGTCTGTGATCACATCTGGGACTCCGAACAACCTTCGGTACATCAAAATGCATAAACTCATAATATAACTGTCATCGTAACCTTAAGCGTGCGGACCCTACGGGTTCAAGAACAATGTAGACATGACCGAGACACATCTCCGGTCAATAACCAATAGCGGGACCTGGATGCCCATATTGGCTCCTACATATTCTATGAAGATCTTTATCGGTCAGACCGCATAACAACATACGTCGTTCCCTTTGTCATCGGTATGTTACTTGCCCGAGATTCGATTGTCGGTATTCCAATACCTAGTTCAATCTCGTTGCCGGCAAGTCTCCTTACTCGTTCTGTAATACATCATCTCGCAACTAACTCATTTAGTTGCAATGCTTGCAAGGCTTAAGTGATGTGCATTACCGAGAGGGCCCAGAGATAACTCTCTGACAATCGGAGTGACAAAACCTAATCTCGAAATACGCCAACCCAACATGTACCTTTGGAGACACCTGTAGTATTCCTTTATAATCACCCAGTTACGTTGTGACGTTTGGTAGTACCCAAAGTGTTCCTCCGGTAAACGGGAGTTGCATAATCTCATAGTTATAGGAACATGTATAAGTCATGAAGAAAGCAATAGCAACATACTAAACGATCGGGTGCTAAGCTAATGGAATGGGTCATGTCAATCAGATCATTCTCTTAATGATGTGATCCCGTTAATCAAATAACAACTAATTGTTCATGGTTAGGAAACATAACCATCTTTGATTAACGAGCTAGTCAAGTAGAGGCATACTAGTGACACTTTGTTTGTCTATGTATTCACACATGTATTACGTTTCCGGTTAATACAATTCTAGCATGAATAATAAAAATTTATCATGATTATAAGGAAATAAATAATAACTTTATTATTGCCTCTAGGGCATATTTCCTTCAGTCTCCCACTTGCACTAGAATCAATAATCTAGATTACACAGTAATGATTCTAACACCCATGGAGCCTTGGTGCTGATCATGTTTTGCTCGTGGAAGAGGCTTAGTCAGTGGGTCTGCAACATTCAGATCCGTATGTATCTTGCAAATCTCTATGTCTCCCACCTGGACTAGATCCCGGATGGAATTGAAGCGTCTCTTGATGTGCTTGGTTCTCTTGTGAAATCTGGATTCCTTTGCCAAGGCAATTGCACCAGTATTGTCACAAAAGATTTTCATTGGACTCGATGCACTAGGTATGACACCTAGATCGGATATGAACTCCTTCATCCAGACTCCTTCATTTGCTGCTTCCGAAGCAGCTATGTACTCCGCTTCACATGTAGATCCCGCTACAATGCTTTGTTTAGAACTGCACCAACTTATAGCCCCACCGTTTAATGTAAACACGTATCCGGTTTGCGATTTAGAATCGTCCGGATCAGTGTCAAAGCTTGCATCAACGTAACCTTTTACGATGAGCTCTTTGTCACCTTCATATATGAGAAACATATCCTTAGTCCTTTTCAGGTATTTCAGGATGTTCTTGACCGCTGTCCAGTGATCCACTCCTGGATTACTTTGGTACCTCCCTGCTAGACTTATAGCAAGGCACACATCAGGTCTGGTACACAGCATTGCATACATGATAGATCCTATGGCTGATGCATAGGGAACATCTCTCATATTCTCTCTATCTTTTGCAGTGGTCGGGCATTGAGTCTTACTCAACTTCACACCTTGTAACACAGGCAAGAACCCTTTCTTTGCTTGATCCATTTTGAACTTCTTCAAAACTTTGTCAAGGTATGTGGTTTGTGAAAGTCCAATTAAGCGTCTTGATCTATCTCTATAGATCTTAATGCCTAATATGTAAGCAGCTTCACCGAGGTCTTTCATAGAAAAACTTTTATTCAAGTATCCCTTTATGTTATCCAGAAATTCTACATCATTTCCAATTAGTAATATATCATCCACATATAATATCAGAAATGCTACAGAGCTCTCACTCACTTTCTTGTAAATACAGCCTTCTCCAAAAGTCTGTATAAAACCAAATGCTTTGATCACACTATCAAAACGTTTATTCCAACTCCGAGAGGCTTGCACCAGTCCATAAATGGATCGCTGGAGCTTGCACACTTTGTTAGCTCCCTTTGGATCGACAAAACCGTCTGGTTGCATCATATACAACTCTTCTTCCAGAAATCCATTCAGGAATGCAGTTTTGACATCCATTTGCCAAATTTCATAATCATAAAATGCGGCAATTGCTAACATGATTCGGACAGACTTAAGCATCCCTACGGGTGAGAAGGTCTCATCGTAGTCAATCCCTTGAACTTGCCGAAAACCTTTTGCGACAAGTCGAGCTTTGTAGACAGTAATATTACCGTCAGCGTCAGTCTTCTTCTTGAAGATCTATTTATTCTCAATTGCTTGCCGATCATCGGGCAAGTCAACCAAAGTCCATACTTTGTTCTCATACATGGATCCCATCTCAGATTTCATGGCATCAAGCCACTTTGCGGAATCTGGGCTCACCATCGCTTCTTCATAGTTTGTAGGTTCATCATGATCTAGTAGCATGACTTCCAGAACGGGATTACCGTACCACTCTGGTGCGGATCTTACTCTGGTTGATCTACGAGGTTCAGTAGTATCTTGTTCTGAAGTTTCATGATCATCATCATTAGCTTCCTCACTAACTGGTGTAGGTGTCATAGAAACAGTTTTCTGTGATGTACTACTTTCCAATAAGGGAGCAGGTACAATTACCTTGTCAAGTTCTACTTTCCTCCCACTCACTTCTTTCGAGAGAAACTCTTCTCCAGAAAGTTTCCGAATTTAGCAACAAAAGTCTTGCCTTCGGATCTGTGATAGAAGGTGTATCCAATAGTTTCCTTTGGATATCCTATGAAGACACATTTCTCCGATTTGGGTTCGAGCTTATCAGGTTGAAGCTTTTTCACAATAGCATCGCAGCCCCAAACTTTCAGAAACGACAACTTTGGTTTCTTGCCAAACCACAGTTCATAAGGTGTCGTCTCAACGGATTTTGATGGTGCCCTATTTAACGTGAATGCGGCCGTCTCTAGAGCGTATCCCCAAAACGATAGCGGTAAATCAGTAAGAGACATCATAGATCGCACCATATCTAGTAAAGTACGATTACGACGTTCGGACACACCATTACGTTGTGGTGTTCCGGGTGGCGTGAGTTGCGAAACTATTCCACAATTTTTCAAATGTACACCAAACTCGTAACTCAAATATTCTCCTCCACGATCAGATCGTAGAAACTTTATTTTCTTGTTACGATGATTTTCAACTTCACTCTGAAATTCCTTGAACTTTTCAAATGTTTCAGACTTATGTTTCATTAAGTAGATATACCCATATCTGCTTAAATCATCTGTGAAGGTGAGAAAATAACGATATCCGCCACGAGCCTCAATATTCATCGGACCACATACATCTGTATGTATGATTTCCAACAAATCTGTTGCTCTCTCCATAGTACCGGAGAACGGCGTTTTAGTCATCTTGCCCATGAGGCACGGTTCGCAAGTACCAAGTGATTCATAATCAAGTGGTTCCAAAAGTCCATCAGTATGGAGTTTCTTCATGCGTTTTACACCGATATGACCTAAACGGCAGTGCCACAAATAAGTTGCACTCTCATTATCAACTCTGCATCTTTTGGCTTCAACATTATGAATATGTGTGTTACTACTATCGAGATTCAACAAGAATAGACCACTCTTCAAGGGTGCATGACCATAAAAGATGTTACTCATATAAATAGTACAACCATTATTCTCTGATTTAAATGAATAACCGTCTCGCATCAAACAAGATCCAGATATAGTGTTCATGCTTAACGCTGGCACCAAATAACAATTATTTAGGTCTAATACTAATCCCGAAGGTAGATGTAGAGGTAGCGTGCCGACCGCGATCACATCAACTTTGGAACCGTTTCCCACGCGCATCGTCACCTCGTCCTTAGCCAATCTTCGCTTAATCTGTAGTTCCTGTTTTGAGTTGCAAATATTAGCAATAGAACCAGTATCAAATACCCAGGTGCTACTGCGAGCATTGGTAAGGTACACATCAATAACATGTATATCACATATACCTTTGTTCACCTTGCCATCCTTCTTATCCGCCAAATACTTGGGGCAGTTCCGCTTCCAGTGACCAATCTGCTTGCAATAGAAGCACTCAGTTTCAGTCTTAGGTCTAGGTTTGGGTTTCTTCTCTTGAGTAGCAACTTGCTTGCCGTTCTTTTTGAAGTTCCCCTTCTTCTTCCCTTTGCCCTTTTCCTTGAAACTAGTGGTCTTGTTGACCATCAACACTTGATGCTCCATCTTGATTTCTACCTCCGCAGCTTTTAGCATCGCGAAGAGCTCGGGAATAGTCTTGTTCATCCCTTGCATATTATAGTTCATCACGAAGCTCTTGTAGCTTGGCGGCAATGATTGGAGAATTCTGTCAATGACGAAATCATCTGGAAGATTAACTCCCAGTTGAATCAAGTGATTATTATACCCAGACATTTTGAGTATATGCTCACTGATAGAACTGTTCTCTTCCATCTTGCAGCTATAGAACTTATTGGAGACTTCATATCTCTCAATCCGGGCATTTGCTTGAAATATTAACTTCAACTCCTGGAACATCTCATATGCTCCATGACGTTCAAAACGTCGTTGAAGTCCCGATTCTAAGCCGTAAAGCATGGCACACTGAACTATCGAGTAGTCATCAGCTTTGCTCTGCCAGACGTTCATAACATCTGGTGTTGCTCCAGCAGCAGGCCTGGCACCCAGCGGTGCTTCCAGGACGTAATTCTTCTGTGGAGCAATGAGGATAATCCTCAAGTTACGGACCCAGTCCGTGTAATTGCTACCATCATCTTTCAACTTTGCTTTCTCAAGGAACGCATTAAAATTCAACGGAACAACAACACGAGCCATCTATCTACAATCAACATTAACAAGCAAGATACTATCAGGGACTAAGTTCATGATAAATTTAAGTTTGATTAATCACATTACTTAAGAACTCCCACTTAGATAGACATCCCTCTAATCCTCTAAGTGATCACGTGATCCAAATCAACTAAACCATGTCCGATCATCACGTGAGATGGAGTAGTTTCATTGGTGAACATCATTATGTTGATCATATCTACCATATGATTCACGCTCGACCTTTCGGTCTCCGTGTCCCGAGGCCATATCTGTATATGCTTGGCTCGTCAAGTATAACCTGAGTATTCCGCGTGTGCAACTGTTTTACACCCGTTGTATTTGAACGTAGAACCTATCACACCCGATCATCATGTGGTGTCTCAGCACGAAGAACTTTCGCAACGGTGTATAATCAGGGAGAACACTTCTTGATAATTTAGTGAGAGATCATCTTATAATGCTACCGTCAATCAAAGCAAGATAAGATGCATAAAAGATAAACATCACATGCAATCAATATAAGTGATATGATATGGCCATCATCATCTTGTGCTTGTGATCTCCATCTCCGAATCACCATCGTGATCACCATCGTCATCGGCGTGACACCTTGATGTCCATCGTAGCATCGTTGTCGTCTCGCCAAGCTTGTGCTTCTACGACTATCGCTACCACTTAGTGATAAAGTAAAGCATTACATCGCGATTGCATTGCATACAATAAAGCGACAACCATATGGCTCCTGCCGGTTGCCGATAACTCGGTTACAAAACATGATCATCTCATACAATAAAATTCAGCATCATGTCTTGACCATATCACATCACAACATGCCCTGCAAAAACAAGTTAGACGCCCTCTAATTTGTTGTTGCAAGTTTTACGTGGCTGCTACGGGCTTAAGCAAGAACCAATCTTACCTACGCATCAAAACCACAACGATAGTTTGTCAATTTGACTCCGTTTTAACCTTCGCAAGGACCGGGCGTAGCCATACTTGGTTCAACTAAAGTTGGAGAAACTGTCACCCACAAGCCACCTCTGTGCAAAGCACGTCGGGAGAACCGGTCTCGTGTAAGCGTACGCGTAATGTCGGTCTGGGCCGCTTCATCCAACAATACCGCCGAACCAAAGTATGACATGCTGGTAGGCAGTATGACTTATATCGCCCACAACTCACTTGAGTTCTACTCGTGCATATAACATCAACATATAAAACCTGGCTCTGATACCACTGTTGGGTTTCGTAGTAATTTCAAAAAATTTCCTACGCACACGCAAGATCATGGTGATGCATAGCAACGAGAGGGGGAGTATGATCTACATACCTAGTAGATCGACAACGGAAGCGTTTGGTTGATGTAGTCGTACTTCTTCACGATCCGACCGATCAAGCACCGAAACTACGGCACCTCCGAGTTCTAGCACACATTCAGCTCGATGACGATCCTCGGACTCCGATCCAGCAAAGTGTCAGGGAAGAGTTCCGTCAGCACGACAGCGTGGTGACGATCTTGATGTGCTACTGCTGCAGGGCTTTGCCTAAGCACCGCTACAATATTATCGAGGACTATGGTGGCTGGGGGCGCCGCACACGGCTAAGGAATAGATCACGTGGATCAACTTGTGTGTTCTAGGGTGCCTCTGCCTCAGTATATAAAGGACCAAAGGGGGGAGGCTGGCCGGCCACATAGGGCGCGCCAGGAGAGTCCTACTCCCTCTAGGAGTAGGATTCCCCCCCCCCCAAATCCTAGTTGGAATAGGACTTGTGGAGGGGGGAAAAGAGAGAGAGGGGCCGGCCCCCTCTCCTTGTCCAATTCGGACCAAGGGAGGGGAGGGGAGCGCGGCCCATGTAGGGCTGCATCTTCTCTTTTCCACTAAGGCCCATCATGGCCCATTTAGCTCCCGGGGGGGTTCCGGTAACCTCCCGGTACTCCGGTAAAATCCTGATTTCACCCGGAACACTTCCGATATCCAAACATAGGCTTCCAATATATCAATCTTTATGTCTCGACCATTTCGAGACTCCTCGTCATGTCCGTGATCACATCCGGGACTCCGAACAACCTTCGGTACATCAAAATGCATAAACTCATAATATAACTGTCATCGTAACCTTAAGCGTGCGGACCCTACGGGTTCGAGAACAATGTAGACATGACCGAGACACGTCTCCGGTCAATAACCAATAGCGGGACCTGGATGCCCATATTGGCTCCTACATATTCTACGAAGATCTTTATCGGTCAGACCGCATAACAACATACGTCGTTCCCTTTGTCACCGGTATGTTACTTGCCCGAGATTCGATCGTCGGTATTCCAATACCTAGTTCAATCTCGTTGCCGGCAAGTCTCTTTACTCATTCTGTAATAAATCATCCTGCAACTAACTCATTTAGTTGCAATGCTTGCAAGGCTTAAGTGATGTGCATTACCGAGAGGGCCCAGAGATACCTCTCCGACAATCGGAGTGACAAAACAATCTCGAAATGCGCCAACCCAAGATGTACCTTTGGAGACACCTGTAGTACTCCTTTATAATCACCCAGTTACGTTGTGACGCTTGGTTGTACCCAAAGTGTTCCTCCGGTAAACGGGAGTTGCATAATCTCATAGTTATAGGAACATGTATAAGTCATGAAGAAAGCAATAGCAACATACTAAACGATCAGGTACTAAGCTAATGGAATGGGTCATGTCAATCAGATCATTCTCTTAATGATGTGATCCCGTTAATCAAATAACAACTCATTGTTCATGGTTAGGAAACATAACCATCTTTGATTAACGAGCTAGTCAAGTAGAGGCATACTAGTGACACTTTGTTTGTCTATGTATTCACACATGTATTACGTTTCTGGTTAATACAATTCTAGCATGAATAATAAACATTTATCATGATTATAAGGAAATAAATAATAACTTTCTTATTGCCTCTAGGGCATATTTCCTTTAGTTACACAGGCAAGAACTCTTTCTTTGACTATTCCATTTTGAACTACTTCAAAATCTTGTCAAGGTATGTACTCATTGAAAAAACTTATCAAGCGTCTTGATCTATCTCTATAGATCTTGATGCTCAATATGTAAGCAGCTTCACCGAGGTCTTTCTTTGAAAAACTTCTTTCAAAACACTCTTTTATGCTTTGCAGAATAATTCTACATTATTTCCGATCAACAATATGTCATTCACATATACTTATCAGAAATGCTGTAGTGCTCCCACTCACTTTCTTGTAAATACAGGCTTCACCGCAAGTCTGTATAAAACTATATGCTTTGATCATCTCATCAAAGCGCATATTCCAACTCTGAGATGCTTGCACCAGTCCATAGATGGATCGCTGGAGCTTGCACATTTTGTTAGCACCTTTAGGACTGACAAAACCTTCTGGTTGCATCATATACAACTCTTCTTTAATAAATCCATTAAGGAATGCAGTTTTGTTTATCCATTTGCCAGATTTCATAAAATGCGGCAATTGCTAACATGATTCAGACAGACTTAAGCATAGATACAAGTGAGAAACTCTCATCGTAGCCAACACCTTGAACTTGTCGAAAACCTTTTTGCAACAATTCTAGCTTTGTAGATAGTAACACTACTATCAGTGTTTGTCTTCCTCTTGAAGATCCATTTAATCTCAATGGCTTGCCGAACATCGGGCAAGTCAACCAAAGTCCATACTTTGTTCTCATACATGGATCCTATCTCAGATTTCATGGCCTTAAACCATTTTGCAGAATCTGGGCTCATCATCGCTTCCTCATAGTTCGTAGGTTCGTCATGGTCAAGTAACATGACCCCCAGAATAGGATTACCGTACCACTCTAGTGCGGATCTCACTCTGGTTTACCTACGAGGTTCGGTAGTAACTTGATCTGAAGTTACATGATCATAATCATTAGCTTCCTCACTAATTGGTGTAGTAGTCACAGGAACAGATTTCTGTGATGAACTACTTTCCAATAAGGGAGCAGGTGCAGTTACCTCATCAAGTTCTACTTTCCTCCCACTCACGTCTTTCGAGAGAAACTCCTTCTCTAGAAAGGATCCATTCTCAGCAATGAATATCTTGCCTTCGGATCTGTGGTAGAAGGTGTACCCAACATTTTCTTTTGGGTATCCTATGAAGATGCACTTCTCCGATTTGGGTTTGAGCTTATCAGGTTGAAACTTTTTCACATAAGCATTGCAACCTCAAACTTTAAGAAACGACAGCTTAGGTTTCTTGCCAAACCATAGTTCATACGGTGTCGCCTCAACGGATTTAGATGGTGCCCTATTTCATGTGAATGTAGCTGTCTCTAATGCATAACCCCAAAACGATAGTGGTAAATCGGTAAGAGACATCATAGATTGCACCATATCTAATAAAGTACGGTTACGACGTTCGGACACACCATTACACTGTGGTGTTCCAGGTGGCGTGAGTAGTGAAAGTATTTCACATTGTTTTTAATTGAAGGCCAAACTCGTAACTCAAATATTTTACTTCTACGATCATATCGTAGAAACTTTAATTTTTTGTTACGATGATTCTCCACTTCACTCTGAAATTCTTTGAACTTTTTAAATGTTTCAGACTTGTTTTTCATCAAGTAGATATACTCATATCTGCTCAAATCATCTGTGAAGATCAGAAAATAATGATACATGCCGCGAGCCTCAATATTCATCGGACCACATACATTAGTATGTATGATTTCCAACAAATCTGTTGCTCGCTCCACTGTTCCGGAGAACAGAGTCTTAGTCATCTTGCCCATGAGGCATGGTTCGCAAGCATCAACTGATTCATAATCAAGTGATTCCAAAAGCCCATCATCATGGAGTTTCTTCATGCGCTTTACACCCAATATGACCTAAACGGCAGTGCCACAAATAAGTTGCACTATCATTATTAACTTTGCATCTTTTGGTTTCAATATTATGAATATGTGTATCACTACGATCGAGATCCAACGAACTATTTTCATTGGGTGTGTAACCATATAAGGTTTTATTCATGTAAACAGAACAACAATTTATTCTCTTACTTAAATGAATAACCGTATTACAATAAACATGATCAAATCATATTCATGCTCAACACAAACACCAAATAACACTTATTTAGGTTCAACACTAATCCCGAAAGTATAGTGAGTGTGCGATGATGATCATATCAATCTTGGAACCACTTCCAACACACATCGTCACTTCACCCTTAACTAGTCTCTGTTTATTCTGCAACTCCCGTTTCAAGTTACTAATCTTAGCAACTGAACTAGTATCAAATACTGAGGGGTTGCTATAAACACTAGTAAAGTACACATCAATAACTTGTATATCAAATATACTTATGTTCACTTTGCCATCCTTCTTATCCGCCAATCACTTGGGGTAGTTCCGCTTCTAGTGACCAGTCCCTTTGCAGTAGAAGCACTTAGTCTCAGGCTTAGGACCAGACTTGGGCTTCTTCACTTGAGCAGCAACTTGCTTGCTGTTCTTCTTGAAGTTCCCCTTTTTTCCTTTGCCCTTTTCTTGAAACTAGTGATCTTGTCAACCATCAACACTTGATGCTCTTTCTTAATTTCTACCTTCATCGATTTCATCATCATGAAAAGCTTGGGAGTCGTTTTCGTCATCCCTTGCATACTATAGTTCATCACGAAGTTCTACTAACTTGGTGATGGTGACTAGAGAATTCTGTCAATCACTATCTTATCTAGAAGATTAACTCCCACTTGATTCAAGCGATTGTAGTACCCAGACAATCTGAGCACATGCTCACTAGTTGAGCGATTCTCCTCCATCTTTTAGCTATAGAACTTGTTGGAGACTTCATATCTCTCAACTCGGGTATTTGCTTGAAATATTAACTTCAACTCCTGGAACATCTCATATGGTCCATGACGTTCAAAACGGCTTTGAAGTCTCGATTCTAAGCCGTTAAGCATGGTGCACTAAACTATCAAGTAGTCATCATATTGAGCTAGCCAAACGTTCATAACGTCTGCATCTGCTCCTGCAATAGGTCTGTCACCTAGCGGTGCATCAAGGATATAATTCTTCTGTGCAGCAATGAGGATAAACCTCAGATTACGGATCCAATCCGCATCATTGCTACTAACATCTTTCAACACAATTTTCTCTAGGAACATATCAAAATAAACATATGAAAGCAACAACGCGAGCTATTGATCTACAACATAGATATGCTAATACTACCAGGACTAAGTTCATGATAAATTAAAGTTTAGTTAATCATATTACTTAAGAACTCCCACTTAGAAAGACATCCCTCTAATCTTCTAAGTGATCACATGATCCAAATCAACTAAACCATGTCCGATCATCAAATGAGATGGAGTAGTTTCAATGGTGAACATCACTATGTTGATCATATCTACTATATGATTCACTCTCGACCTTTCGGTCTCCGTGTTCCGAGGCCATATCTGTATATGCTTGGCTCGTCAAGTATAACCTGAGTATTCCGCGTGTGCAACTGTTTTGCACTCGTTGTATTTGAACGTAGAGCCTATCACACCCGATCATCACGTGGTGTCTCAGCACGAAGAACTTTCGCAACGGTGCATATTCAGGGAGAACACTTCTTGATAATTAGTGGGAGATCATCTTAAAATGCTACCGTCAAACAAAGCAAAAATAAGATGTATAAAAGATAAACATCATATGCAATCAAAATATGTGACATGATATGGCCATCATCATCTTGCGCATTTGATCTCTATCTCCAAAGTACTATCATGATCTATATCGTCACCGGCATGACACCATGATCTCCATCATCTTGATCTATATCAATGTGTCGTCACATGGTCGTCTCGCCAACAATTGCTCTTGCAATTATTGGGCACTTCCATCTTATGCAATAGAGAGACAACCATAAGGATTTTGCCAGTTGTCGATAACTTCAACAAAACATGATCATCTCATACAACAACTTATATCTCATCACGTCTTGACCATATCACATCACAACATGCCCTGCAAAAACAAGTTAGATGTCCTCTACTTTGTTGTTGCAAGTTTTACGTGGCTGCTATGGGCTTAAGCAAGAACCAATCTTACCTACGCATCAAAACCACAACGATAGTTTGTCAAGTTGGTGTTGTTTTAACCTTCACAAGGACCGGGCGTAGCCATACTCGGTTCAACTAAAGTTGGAGAAACTGGCACCCGCCAGCCACCTGTGTGCAAAGCACGTCGGTAGAACCAGTCTCGCGTAAGCGTACGCGTAATGTCGGTCCGGGCCGCTTCATCCAACAATACCGCTGAACCAAAGTATGACATGCTGGTAAGCAGTATGACTTATATCGCCCACAACTCACTTGTGTTCTACTCGTGCATATAACATCAACACATAAAACCTAGGCTCGGATGCCACTGTTGGGGAACGTAATAATTTCAAAAAAAATCGTACGCACACGCAAGATCATGGTGATGCATAGCAACGAGAGGGGAGAGTGTTCTCTACGTACCCTCGTAGACCGATAGCGGAAGCGTTATGACAACGCAGTTGATGTAGTCGTACGTCTTCACGGCCCGATCGATCAAGCACCGAAACTATGGCACCTCCGAGTTCTAGCACACGTTCAGCTCGATGACAATCCCAGGACTCCGATCTAGCAAAGTGTCGGGGAAGAGTTCCGTCAGCACGACGGCGTGGTGACGATCTTGATGTTCAACTGTCGCAGGGCTTCGCCTAAGCACCACTACAATATTATCGAGGTATATGGTGGAAGGGGGCACCGCACATTGCTAAGAAAACGATCATGAGGATCAACTTGTGTGTCTAGAGGTGCCCCCCTGCCCCCGTATATAAAGGAGCAAGGGGAAGGAGGCCGGCCCTAGGAGGGGCGCGCCAGGGAGTAGGATTCCTACTCCTAGTTGGAGTAGGTTTCCTCCTTTCCTAGTCCAACTAGGAGAAGGGGGGAAAGGGGGAAGAGGGGAAGGAAGGGAGAGAGGGGCCGCGCCCCAAACCCCTTGTCCAATTTGGACTGGGCTTAGGAGGGGCGCGCGCCACCTCCTCCTTTCCACTAAGGCCCATTAAGGCCCATTGCTTCTTCCTCGTTTTCCCGTAACTCCCCGGTACCTCCGAAAATACCCAAATCACTCGGAACCTTTCCGATGTCCGAATATAGTCGTCCAATATATCGATCTTTACGTCTCGACCATTTCGAGACCCCTCGTCATGTCCCCGATCTCATCCGGGACTCCGAACTCCTTCGGTACATCAAAACTTATAAACTCATAATATAACTATCATCGAAACCTTAAGCGTGCGGACCCTACGGGTTCGAGAACAATGTAGACATGACCGAGACATGTCTCCGGTCAATAACCAATAGCGGAACCTGGATGCTCATATTGGCTCCCACATATTCTACGAAGATCTTTATCGGTCAGACCGCATAACAACGTACGGTGTTCCCTTTGTCATCGGTATGTTACTTGCCCGAGATTCGATCATCGGTATCTCAATACCTAGTTCAATCTCGTTACCGGCAAGTCTCTTTACTCGTTTCGTAATACATCATCTTGCAACTAACTCATTAGTTGCAATGCTTGCAAGGCTTATGTGATGTGCATTACCGAGAGGGCCCAGAGATACCTCTCCAACAATCGGAGTGACAAATCCTAATCTCGAAATACGCCAACCCAACATGTACCTTTGGAGACACCTATAGAGCTCCTTTATAATCGCCCAGTTATGTTGTGACGTTTGGTAGCACACAAAGTGTTCCTCCGGCAAACGGGAGTTGCATAATCTCATAGTCATAGAAATATATATAAGTCATGAAGAAAGCAATAGCAACATACTAAATGATCGGGTGCTAAGCTAATGGAATGGGTCATGTCAATCACATCATTCTCCTAATGATGTGATCCTGTTAATCAAATGACAACATATGTCTATGGTTAGGAAACATAACCATATTCGATCAACGAGCTAGTCAAGTAAAGGCATACTAGTGACGTTTAGTTTGTCTATGTATTCACACAAGTATTATGTTTCTGGTTAATACAATTCTAGCATGAATAATAAACATTTATCATGAAATAAGGAAACAAATAATAACTTTATTATTGCCTCTAGGGCATATTTCCTTCAGCCTCCCACTTGCACTAGAGTCAATAATCTAGTTCACATCGCCATGTGATCTGACATCAATAGTTCACATCTTTATGTGATTAACACCCATAGTTCACATCGATATGTGACCAACACCCAAAGGGTTTACTAGAGTCAGTAATCTAGTTCACATCGCTATGTGATTAACACCCAAAGAGTACTAAGGTGTGATCATGTTTTGCTTGTGAGATAATGTTAATCAACGGGTCTGTCATATTCAGATCCGTAAGTATTTTGCAAATATCTATGTCCAAGCTTACAAGAATCCTGCACCAGCCCCGGAACAGTAGCCACAAGATGAGCCTCCACGACAATCTGTTTATTCTTGGGATCCAGAGATGACTGTCAGCCAATGGCAGTCAGAGTCTTCTTCTTCATCACAGTATGATCCCAACTATTCTTCCTCATTGTAGTACGACCCCAGCTACACTTACGGGTATCCGCCAGGCTATCCCTGGCCATAGACCAACTTAGGCCAAAAGCCTAAGCTTGGGGGAGTACGTATTTCTCACCGACATTACATTTATGTTCACACGCACTCATTACTAGATGTCAGTGCTCATACTTTTTCACTGTAATATCCATGCTAGTTTATTTTCTTTTTCCTGCTTTCTTCTTGTGTGTTTGTTAAACCTTAAGAAAAACCAAAAAATTAGTAGTAGTTTATTTTTCTGTTGTAGTAATAATAATTAAAAAGAAAACCCAAAAATATTTCCTGTTCTTCTTTTGCTTGTTGGGACATTTCCCGTGTAAATAGTTCTATTTCTTTTCTTTTCTTTGGGGGTCAGTAGGAGAAGACCATAATTAAATTGTTGAAGTGGCTCTTATATGCATTATTGTTGATTTAACCCAGAGCCCATATTGCCTTGTCTTCTCCTGTTTATTGAATGCTCGAAGATTCCAGCTTGGTCCAATGCACGTACACTCTTATTATTATTCACACCGTTCGGTCGTGCAAGTGAAAGGCAATTATGATTATATATGATGGACTGACTAAGATGAGAAAAGCTGGTATGAACTCGACCTCTTTTGATTTTGTAAATATGATGAGCCCCTCGTTCTTGATTCAGCTTATTATGAATAAACATGTTTGCAATGACAATTAGGGATCATAGTTGCTTGTGCCATGCTTTATTAGCTATGAGTTATAATGATTTACCTTGTATGCCAACATGCTATTGAGATGATTATGATGTGGTATGATGGGGTGGTATCCTGTTTTGAATGATTTAAGTGACTTGACTTGGCACATGTTCACGCATGTAGTTGAAACAAAATCAACATAGCCTTCACGATATTTATGTTCATGATGGATTATATCCTACTCATGCTTGCATCCAATGTTTATTAATTTTAATGCATGTACATGGTTGTTGTCGCTCTCTAATTGGTCGCTTCCCAGTCTTTTGCTAGCCTTCACCTGTACTAAGTGGGAATACTGCTTGTGCGTCCAATCCCTTAAACCCCAAAGTTATTCCAGATGAGTCCACCATACCTTCCTATATGCGGTATCTACCTGCCGTTCCAAGTAAATTTGTATGTGCCAAACTCTAAACTTTCAAATAAACATTCTGTTTTGTATGGTCGAATAGCTAATGTATCAACCAAGGTTGTCCTTATCTTCCGTGTTAGGCGGGTTATTCTCAAGAGGAGTGGACTCCGCTCCTCACTCACGAGAAAATGGCTGGTCACCGGCATGCCCAGTCCCATGCTTTATGCAAAGTAAATCAAAATTAATTACAAACAAAACTCCCCCTGGAACCTGATGTATGTTGGAGGCACTCGTTGTTTCGAGCAAGCCATGGATTGATGCTTGTTGATGGAGGGGGAGTATAAACTTTACCATTCTGTTTGGGAACCGCCTATAATGTGTTTAGCATGGAAGATATCACCATCTCTTAGTTGTTACATTGACAATGAAAGTATACCGCTCAAAATACAATTTATCTCTATTCCAAAACTGTCGGGGATATACCCCGGGGTATGACCCGGCCGGAATCATGATCCGGCCAGGCTTGGCGACTTGCCAGAGACCTGGCTGGAGCTTGGTGACTCACTAGCGATCCGCCCAAACATGGCGGTTTACATGTAACCCGCCTGGACATTATGACTCACTGGAGACCCGGCGGGTGAATCAGACGGACGACAAGGCCCAAGGACTAGCAGGCCGGTTTATACTCTGGTGGGCCGGCTTAAGAGGAAAGGGATGACGAATATTTCCTTTACGAGGAAGCAAGACCCGGACTTGTATTCAACTTGTGAGAAAGGATAGACTAGTCCTGGTCCTACTAGGACTCCACATGTAACCCGCCCCTTCAACATATATAAGGAGGGGCAGGGCTCCCCAAAGAGGGACAAGCAAGATAGAAAATAATCTCTAGGGCTAGACACAAAGGAGGAGCCGGCTTACGCGGCGACTCTCTCATGAGCATAATGAGATCTAGCCACAAACAGCATGTAGGGTTCTTACCGGATGATGTTTCCCGGGGCCCGAAGCTGTCTAAATCCTTATCTTATGTTACGTCTCTCGATTCCGCTCAACCCCTCTCAAGCTACCACATAGATGTGTTGGCCTCACGACTAAGTCCTGACACTATGGACATCTGTCGTGACAATTCCACGACAGTTGGCGCCCACTGTGGGGCCTGCGCACGGTGGTGTTGAGTTCTTGAAGGAAATTCATCAGGGATTGAGAAGCTCGTGATTTTATCGGATAAAGAAAAGTCAGCACAGAACAATCCCGCAGGATAACCCGGCATACAACAACCTTGGGCAATGCCGGAAAATTGATTGTTTATGATCAGAATTGTGATTAATTTTGGAGTTCGCAGATGATGTTTAAAGTCAATGAGACTAGGGTTGCATCGCGTGCGGCCGCTGCCCCGAAAATCACCAAGACCGACAGTAGTATGATTTGTCAAATCCGCCTAGCCGCAAGTTTCGCCGAGACCGACGGAATCAGATTCGATCACGGCAGCCGAAGACAGTAAATTTTCTCTACCCATGCCGACGCTGGTGGCAAGCCTCGAGGGCATCAACTGATTTGAGAAGACCAATTCACGTGAAGATTATAGTCAAACCATAAGGGACCCTGCGGACTTGCCGCCTCGAGACCGTTCTGCCGGAAGGCCGCGTCTCTAAACCGTCGTCGCCGGCCTCCGTTCGTCAACATAAAGCGATCATGTGCAAGTAGTACTCGAAGACGGTTCTGGAACCGAACAGTTTAACCATCCATGATCAGGGATCCTGTTGCTGAGGCCTTCGCCGCTGGAACCTGCTTCCGCACGTGAGCCGCTCCTGCGGTCATACCGCAACCGTCTCTACATCTGCGAGTGGAAGCCTCCACTGGCGAGCCGCCCGCGCCTCGCCGGCCTCGTTTCTGTCACAAGCAGCTGCTGCAACCGTGGTTTACATCGTCATGCCACTTCAAATCGCCATCGTCTTCGTCGCCAAGCCATCCTCACTGCGCCTTCGTTTCGGAAGTCGCCACCATACGCGCCTCTGCTGATTGAGCCGCCGTCTTCACTGCGACCACGGTTAAATTTCCATTGCCTGAGCCGCGCTTGCCGCGCGATGAGCCGCCCCTCCATCTGTGCACGGCTGTAAAGAGTGCAACTGCGGTGGTGGCCTACAACTCTGAACGTCATTGGTATGAAGGTAAACTGGGATTTGTGAAGAAAGCGATGCGATGTGGGATTGATCAACCTCGGATTGATCAGAGTGAGATGCTACTATTGCTCGTGTGCGTGCGGTATGGAGAATGCTAAAAAAAATATCCATATGACCTGCCGCAGCACAGCTACTGGAGCGCGCACCCGTGAGTTCGAGGGGGCACCGCAGGCCTCATCCTGGCACATGACCAGATAATTAAATAAAAGAGGGGCTAGTACAGCTAGTACTCTTGGTTAATCAAATAGTATAGTCTACTGCTACAGTCAAGCGTGTCGCAAGATCCTTGAGAAGGTCAACACAAAAATACTTTGGATACAGATATGGATCAAGAAAGAATTCAACGACAGTACTGAATATTTGCGGCTGCTACATGCAGATCGTCTGTTGTTAAAAAAATCAGGTGATATTCATCTAAGTTTGTTTTATTAGTATATATTGTTTTTGTTAAAAAATAGTTTTATCTTTGCCTTGGTCTGCAATATTGTTTATGCAGGACAAATGTTCACTGCAAGGGAGATAGCCGTGTCATGGATGTATAGCTCGCGCCACCATCATCTTGTGCTAGCATCTGACCGTACCATGATGCTCGACAAATAAATCTGTAAACAGCCGTGTTTATGGCCCAATTTACATGACGTGGTTAACTCGCCCGTCCGCACCGTCTTACAATGCCACGGACGACTCGCCGTCCACCTGCGAGACCGGTTCATGCATCCACGCCAGCTTACAACGCGGAGGGCAACTTGCTCGTCCGCAGTGGCTTACAACAGCGTGACCGGCTCATCTTTCTGCTCCTACGGTTGATTCACCCGTGATGGATTTTAGTAATCATCAACTCCGCGGTGAATAGTTTTCGGCCTAACATATCAGGTGAAATCCATCCAGCATATATTTTATATTGGTTTCTTTAAAAAGAGAAATTATTCTGTCTTGTAAGTTCTCCAATGCAGGACGGGGTTATTATAACATTGCACTGTTGAAGGACCCATACCGGTTTATATCACGGTCAAATATGGAGAGTCTCGAGCCAACTCCTTGAGTAATCTTAAGACTCGGGGGCTACAATGACATGACTCGGGAACTCCGGGTCATTGGAGGAAAAAATAACCCGGCCCCGGAGACTACTGCTATATTGATAAGAATTTAAAGACCATCAGAAAATTTCTGGTTCAAAATGAAGAATGCCTGTTTAAAATCCGAGTCAAGGTAAACCTATCTCCCACAAAGCTTTGAAGCTCTCAATATCCGGTTTGAAATTCCGGTTCAAAAAGAATTCATCTCTTGCAAGTTCGGGTTTTCAGAAAAATTACAGGGACCGAAGAGAGTTTGTTGTACAACACAACTTAAACATAGGCACCCGGCGAGCACAACTCGGAATCACTTGGGGGCTTCCGGCTTATTGAGCTAAGCTATGGTTACCCTTTGATCCGGCTCATAGCCACAGTTACAGGTCATCTGGGGGCTTCCTGTTCAAAAATAGGTCGTATTCGAACCAAAGAGAACATAGCTGTCGTAACCCTTTTGATCTGCGCAAAGCCAAACTCACTAGGGGGCTTCTTGATCGTATTCGAATCATAGCTTAACCCCTTTTGGGTCCGACTTGGATCGTATTTGAATCAGCGTCGTTAAGGTCATTTGGGGGCTTCCTGTTCAAACATAGGTCGTATTCGAACCAAAGAGAACATAGCTCTTGGTACCCTCTTGATCGGCGCAACGCCAAAGCCACTGGGGGCTACATGATCGTATTTGAATCCTAGCTTAACCCCTTTGGAACGGTTTACTGATCGTATTCGAATCAGAAACCTCAATTTTTATTTTGTTTAAGTTTTTGCAAACAATCTTTTGGGTTTTGATACTTTTTGCTCATATCTGAAGCATATAAAGTGTGTTTCGTTTAAACCCGGCTTGGCTTTGGACGATAAGTCGCCAGCATGTGACAATCATCATATATTTGGAGGTATTGGCTTCTAAGGATTGGGTTATCACCCTTACTGCACAGGTCATGTAAACCGGCAGTACAAATTAAATATCACAATGGTTATATGTGGGATATTATGATCCGCCCTGCGGTAAACTGCCAGGGGATCTTGTGATTTACTTATGTGCGGGATAATACTACATTTAAGTAGTTACCCGCCCAGGCTTTTGACGTTAAGTTGCCAGGGCATATGTTGTTTAAACTCTGTGCAGGATTTACAGAGCTATGACTTACATAAATGATTAAGTTCCATCCCATCATCAAACATTGAAATTGGTGTCTCAAAAGGGTTATCAATTCTTGATTTTCTCAAAGGCTATAAGCCACCGGGTTATAAAAATTCCGTCTTACAATGGAGGCATATTAAATCGCCATCGGCCAAGAGCCGCCAGGTATTTAAACTCCGGATTTACCTGTCAACAGATAAGGTATTCAAAGTCGCTTTGGCGCAATGGCTATTATTTTATCAATGGATATGATTTATTCTACAATGGAAAGAATAGTCCCAAGTTGTTGCAGGCTTACAACCCGGCACTTGGGGGCTACATTATTCAGTTTGAGATTATATCAAATATGCAAGTCCCATGTCACTGCCAGCATGCACCATGGCACTTGGGGGCTAATGCAAAGACAATTTTACTGGCCTTATTGAAGACCCGACTCATCACATCATAATGAGCCGGCCCTTGGGGGCTACCAATTGCTCCTGTCAACAATTCAAGGTACACAAGTTTTATTCCATTATATTGAAGGGTCCACTACTCAGTTGGTAAAGCACAAAGCTCTTAACCTTGTGGACGTGGGTTCAAGCCCCATGATGGGGGTTATATCATATGATGTTCTTTTCAAAAGAAGTATATATAAAGTCCCAGCTCAATATTATCTTCCTAAGCCAGCCCTTGGAGGCTACACGTTGTTGTTCAAGTCTATATGATCATATTTATAAAGTCCATGCTCATTATTGCATAATGACCCGGCCCTTGGGGGCTACACTGGTTGTAGTTTTTTATGAATATGAGGCAATTACAAGTCCCAGGTTGTTGCAAGCATGACAACCCGGCACTTGGGGGCTACATATATGGAGTATTCAGTCTTTACTAGTGACTAAGATGAGCAACATGGATTTCTTCAAAGTGGCGGTATTTATATTGAAGCAAGTCTTAAGTCATCACTTTGTTTCTGCTCAAGACTTGGGGGCTACAGGTAATATGGATATAAGGGAGAAAAATCTTCAAATTCTCAGTTTTGAGTAAACCAGATTGACCCGGCGTCACCAATAACTATGACCCGGCGTCGGCAACAATTATGACCCGGTGCTTATTTACAAACCGGATGTTTTATGATAAACCGGCAAGTTCTACAAGCCGGCTGAAAGTCAGATGAGTTTTTTCAAGACTAATATTTTTTAATCTGGCGCTTTGGAAACCGATTCAAGTGGATTATTTATTACAATATTTCTCTATAAGATGCCAATGTCTGCAAATTGGCTCTGAAGCTGGCCTATTGACCTGGATTTCTCAAAAGAAGTATCTGGATTTTTGCATTGACAAGGTTTGGACATGTCTGTTAAAAGAGATTTTCTATAAGATCTTTGAGTATGCATCCAGGAGGAAATGACAAGGACTTAAAGATAATCAGGTGCCGGTTCAGGAAAATATTTAACCCAAAGCACAACCTATCAAGTTTGTTCTTGTGTTTATTTTACAGGATCAGTTTAACATGGATAAATCCAAATTAAACTGGGGGCTAATGTCGGGGATATACCCCACGGTATGACCCGGCCATAATCATGACCCGGCCGGGCTTGGCGACTTGCCAGAGACCTGGCTGGAGCTTGGCGACTCACTAGCGATCCGCCCGAACATGGCAGTTTACATGTAACCCGCCTGGACACTGTGACTCACTGGAGACCCGGCGGGTGTATCAGACGGACGACAAGGCCCAAGGCCTAGTAGGCCGGTTTATACTCTGGTGGGCCGGCTTAAGAGGAAAGGGATGACGAATATTTCCTTTACGAGGAAGCAAGACCCGGACTTGTATTCAACTTGTGAGAAAGGATAGACTAATCCTAGTCCTACTAGGACTCCACATGTAAACCGCCCCTTCAACATATATAAGGAGGGGCAGGGCTCCCCAAAGAGGGACAAGCAAGATAGAAAATAATCTCTAGGGCTAGACACAAAGGGGGAGCCGGCTTACGCGACGACTCTCTCATG
The DNA here is from genome assembly GCF_002162155.2 of Triticum dicoccoides. Classification (NCBI taxonomy): domain Eukaryota; kingdom Viridiplantae; phylum Streptophyta; class Magnoliopsida; order Poales; family Poaceae; genus Triticum; species Triticum dicoccoides. The sequence goes on from NC_041380.1 coordinate 503,375,496, forward strand.
AGCATAATGAGATCTAGCCACAAACAGCATGTAGGGTTCTTACCAGATGATGTTTCCCGGGGCCCGAAGCTGTCTAAATCCTTGTCTTATGTTGCGTCTCTCGATTCCGCTCAACCCCTCTCAAGCTACCACATAGATGCGTTGGCCTCACGACTAAGTCCTGACACTAAGGACATCTGCCGTGACAAATCCACGACAAAACCGAGCTCTAGCACCTCTACAAATCCCTGCTTCTCTCTGCGAAGGGCCTATCCATTTACTTTTATGTTGAGTCATCACCCTCTTATTAAAAAGCACTAGCTGGAGAGCACATCCGTCATTTGCATTCATCACTGCTAATTTATATTGGGTATAACTATGATTGGATCTCTTTTACCATGAATTACAATGTCTAGTCAGTCCTTGATCTTTAAAGGTGCTCTGCATTTATGTTTGGCGGTCTCAGAAAGGGCTAGCGAGATACCATCTTGTTATATCATATTATGATTGTTTTGAGAAAGTGTTGTCATCCGAGATTCATTATTATGACTTGCTAGTTGATTATGCTATTGATATGAGTAATGGTGAGACCTGAGAAATATTGCAAATGTGGTTAGTTATGATCTATGCTAAAAACTTCAATGTTGGCTTGACATAGTTACAACAACAAGAGCAAACAGAGTTTGTAAAAGTTTTTCTTTCTTTCAGTTTGTCAACTGAATTGCTTGAGGACAAGCAAGGGTTTAAGCTTGGGAGAGTTGATACGTCTCCGTCGTATCTACTTTTCCAAACACTTTTGCCTTTGTTTTGGACTCTAACTTGTATGATTTGAATGGAACTAACCCGGACTGACGCTGTTTTCAGCAGAATTGCCATGGTGTTGTTTTATGTGCAGAAAACAAATATTCTCAGAATGACCTGAAACTCCACGGAACATCTTAGAAAAAATAATAAAAATCCTCGCCAAAGATGAAGACCAGGGGGCCCAGACCCTTCTCACGAGGGTGGGGGGCGCCCCCCCTAGGGCGCGCCCCCTACCTCGTGGGCCCCCTGGAAACCCTCTAACGCCAACTCCAACTCTATATATTTGCTTTCGGAGAGAAAAAAATCAGGGAGAAGAAATCATCGTGTTTTATGATACGGAGCCGCCGCCAAGCCCTAAAACCTCTCGGGAGGGCTGATCTGGAGTCCGTTCGGGGCTCCGGAGAGGGGGATTCATCGCCATCGTCTTCATCAACCATCCTCCATCACCAATTTCATGATGCTCACCGCCGTGCGTGAGTAATTCCATCGTAGGCTTGCTGGACGGTGATGGGTTGGATGAGATTTATCATGTAATCGAGTTAGTTTTGTTAGGTTTGATCCCTAGTATCCATTATGTTCTGAGATTGATGTTGCTATGACTTTGCTATGCTTAATGCTTGTCACTAGGGCCTGAGTGCCATGATTTCAAATCTGAACCTATTATGTTTTCATGAATATATGTGAGTTCTTGATCCTATCTTGCAAGTCAAGTCTATAGTCACATACTATGTGTTATGATCCGGCAACCCCGAAGTGACAATAATCGGGACCACTCCCGGTGATGACCATAGTTTGAGGAGTTCATGTATTCACTATGTGCTAATGCTTTGTTCCGGTTCTCTATTAAAAGGAGGCCTTAATATCCCTTAGTTTCCAATAGGACCCCGCTGCCACGGGAGGGTAGGACAAAAGATGTCATGCAAGTTCTTTTCCATAAGCACGTATGACTATATACGAAATACATGCCTACATTACATTGATGAATTAGAGCTAGTTCTGTGTCACCCTATGTTATGACTGTTACATGATGAACCGCATCCGGCATAATTATCCATCACCGATCCAGTGCCTACGAGTTTTATATACTGGTTCTCGCTTATTTACTTTCCCGCTGCTACTGTTACAATCACTACAAAATACCAAAAACATTACTTTTGCTGTCTTTACTTTTGTTGCCGCTACCACCACTATAATATTACTTTGCTACTAAACACTTTGCTGCAGATACTAAGTTTCCAAGTGTGGTTGAATTGACAACTCAGTTGCTAATACTTGAGAATATTCTTTGGCTCCCCTTGTGTCGAATCAATAAATTTGGGTTGAATACTCTACCTCGAAAGCTGTTGCGATCCCCTATACTTGTGGGTCATCAGGCATCGATCACGGAGGGCTTATACATCAACACCATAGCCCCTCCGATGAAGTGTGAGTAGTTCACCTCAGACCTATGGTTCCATAGTTATTAGCTAGATGGCTTCTTCTCTCTTTTTGGATCTCAATATAATGTTCTCCCCCTCTCTTGTGGAGATCTATTCGATGTAATCTTCTTTTTGCGGTGTGCTGTTGAGACCGATGAATTGTGGGTTTATGATCAAGTCTATCTATGAACAATATTTGAATCTTCTCTGAATTCTTTTATGTATGATTGGTTATCTTTGCAAATCTCTTCAAATTATCAGTTTGGTTTGGCCTACTAGATTGATCTTTCTTGCAATGGGAGAAGTGCTTGGATTTGGGTTCAATCTTGCGGTGTCCTTTCCCAGTGACAGTAGGGGCAGCAAGGCACGTATTGTATTGTTGCCATCGAGGATAACAAGATGTGGTTTTCATCATATTGCATGAGTTATCCCTCTACATCATGTCATCTTGCTTAAGGCGTTACTCTGTTTTCATTAACTTAATACTCTAGATGCATGCTGGATAGCGGTCGATGAGTGGAGTAATAGTAGTAGATGCAGGCAGGAGTCGGTCTACTTGTCTCGGACATGATGCCTATATACATGATCATACCTAGATATTCTCATAACTATGCTCAATTCTGTTAATTGCTCAACAGTAATTTGTTCACCCACCGTAGAATACTTATGCTCTCGAGAGAAGCCACTAGTGAAACCTATGGCCCCCGGGTCTATCTTCATCATATCAATCTCCTAATACTTAGTTGTTTCCTTTGCTTTTATTTTACTTTGCATCTTTACCACAAAAATACCAAAGATATTATATTCTCATATCTATCAGATCTCACTCTCGTAAGTGGCCATGTAGGGATTGACAACCCCTTATCGCGTTGGTTGCGAGGATTTATTTGTTTTGTGCAGGTGTGAGGGACTCGCGCGTAGCCTCCTACTGGATTGATACCTTGGTTCTCAAAAACTGAGGGAAATACTTACGCTACTTTCCTGCATCATCCCTTCCTCTTCGGGGAAAACCAACACAGTGCTCAAGAGGTAGCAAGAAGGATTTCTGGCGCCGTTGCCGGGGAGGTCTACGCAAAAGTCAATATACAAAGTACCCATCACATACCCTTATCTCCTGCATTACATTATTTGCCATTTGCCTCTCGTTTTCCTCTCCCCCACTTCATCCTTGCTGTTTTATTCGCCCTCTCTCTCTATCCTCCCTCTCTTTCATTATTTGCCTCTTTTTGCCCGCTTGCTTTTTGTTTTCTTGTGTGTTAGTTTGTTTGCTAGTTGTTATGGCTAGTCCCTGATCTTCTCCGTTATCCCCTGAGTTGAAATCTTTCAATTCAAACAAAGGCTAGGAGAAAACTTAAAAGATGCCTGGTTGAGAATAATGGAGTCTTATCGTAATTGTACCTCTGAAATAAACCTGAGAATTTTTCTTCGCAATTTTTATATTGGATTAAGTATGTCTCATAGACAACTCTTGGATTGTGTTGCCAAAGGCAATTTTATTGAAATCGATCCCCATATTGCGCTTGAAATTATAGAAGGTATAGTGGGAACACTACCTCAACAAAAGGGACCTAATCCTACTTAGGAAGAGACGCAAGTTTTTGAAAAAATTTATGAAGTTACTAAAATTTTGCAGAAGTCTCTTGAACCTCTTAAGAACATTAGTGGAAATATTCACCGCATGAATATGTTGATTACCCTTTGTAATAAGCAGTTGGATTCGTTAGATCTAAAAATTTCAGAATATGAAGGGAAACGTAAAGAACCTCCCAGATTCGAGCTTGATTCCGCTAAAAGGTTGAAAACCAAAGATGGCAATACCTAGATCTATTCTTGCTTGTTATGCCTAGCTAGGGGCGTTAAACGATAGCGCTTGTTGGGAGGCAACACAATTTTATTTTTATTCCTTGGTTTTTGCTCCTGTTTAGTAATAAATAATTTATCTAGCCTCTGTTTAGGTTGTGTTTTTTGTGTTTAATTAGTGTTTGTGCCAAGTAGAACCGTTGGGATGACTTGGGGAAAGTCTTGTTACACTTGCTGTAAAAAACAGAAACTTTAGCGCTCATGAGAACTGCTGCCATTTTTATTTGTAACGTTATATTTATTTAATTCTTTTTGAAAATGATTAATAGATAAATTCATCACGTCCAAAAATTTATTTTAGAATTTTTGGGGTTCCAGATCTTGCGCTAGCTACAGATTACTACAGACTGTTCTGTTTTTGACAGATTCTGTTTTTCGTGTGTTGTTTGCTTATTTTGATGAATCTATGGCTAGTAAAATAGTTTATAAACCATAGAGAAGTTGGAATACAGTAGGTTTAACACAAATATAAATAAATAATGATTTCATTACAGTACCTTGAAGTGGTCTTTTGTTTTCTTTCGCTAACGGAGCTCACGAGATTTTCTACTTTGAGTTTTGTGTTGTGAAGTTTTCAAGTTTTGGGTAAAGATTTGATGGATTATGGAAAAAGGAGTGGCAAGAGCCTAAGATTGGGTATGCCCATGGCACCCCCAAGATAATCTAAGGACACCTAAAAGCCAAATCTTGGGGATGCCCCGGAAGGCATCCCCTCTTTCGTCTACTTCTATCGGTAACTTTACTTGGAGCTATATTTTTATTCGCCACATGATATGTGTTTTGCTTGGAGCGTATTGTATGATTTGAGTCTTTATTTTTTTAGTTTACCATAATAATCCTTGCTGTACACACCTTTTGAGAGAGCCATACATGATTTGGAATTTGTTAGAATACTCTATGTGCTTCGCTTATATCTTTTGAGTTATATAGTTTTGCTCTAGTACTTCACTTATATCTTTTAGAGCACAGTGGTGGATTTGTTTTATAGAAACTATTGATCTCTCATGCTTCACTTAGATTATTTTGAGAGTCTTAAATAGCATGGTAATTTTCTTAAAATCCTAATATGTTAGGTATTCAAGATTAGTAAAATTTTCTTATGAGTGTTTTGAATACTAAGAGAAGTTTGATGCTTGATGATTGTTTTGAGATATGGAGGTAATAATATCAAAGTCGTGTTGGTTAAGTAGTTGTGAAAATGAGAAATGCTTGTGTTGAAGTTTGCAAGTCCCATAGCATGCACGTATGGTAAACGTTATGTAACAAATTTGAAACATGAGGTGTTATTTGATTGTCCTCCTTATGAGTGGCGGTCGTGGACGAGCGATGGTCTTTTCCTACCAATCTACCCCCCTAGGAGCATGCGCGTAGTGCCGAGGTTTTTGATGACTTGTAGATTTTTGCAATAAGTATGTGAGTTCTTTATGACTAATGTTGAGTCCATGGATTATACGCACTCTTACCCTTCCATCCTTGCTAGCCTCTTCGGTACCGTGCATTGCCCTTTCTCACATTGAGAGTTGGCGCAAACTTCGCCGGTGCATCCAAACCCCGTGATATGATACGCTCTTTCACACATAAACCTCCTTATATCTTCCTAAAAACAGCCACCATACCTACCTATTATGGCATTTCCATAGCCATTCCAAGATATATTACCATGCAACTTTCCACCATTCCGTTTATCATGACACATTCATTATTGTCATATTGCTTAGCATGATCATGTAGTTGACATAGTATTTGTGGCAAAGACACCATTCATAATTCTTTCATACATGTCACTCTTGGTCCATTGCATATCCTGGTACACCGCCGGAGGCATTCATATAGTCATCTTTTGTTCTAATATCGAGTTGTAATCATTGAGTTGTAAATAAATAGAAGTGTGATTATCATCAATTTTTAGAGCATTGTCCCAAGTGAGGAATATAAAAAAGGAAGAAAAGTCCATAAAAAGAGAAGTCCCAAAAAAAGGGAGAAAGGCCATAAAAAAGAGAATGCCCAAAAAAGCGAAAAAGAAAAAATGAGAGAAAAAGAGAGAAGGGACAATGTTACTATCTTTGCCACACTTGTGCTTCAAAGTATCACCATAATCTTCATGATAGAGAGTCTCTTGTTTTGTCACTTTCATATACTAGTGGGAATTTTCATTATAGAACTTGGCTTGTATATTCCAACAATGGGCCTCCTCAAGTGCCCTAGGTCTTCATGAGCAAGCAAGTTGGATGCACACCCACTTAGTTTCTTTTGTTGAGCTTTCATACATTTATAGCTCTAGTGCATTCGTTGCATGGCAATCCCTACTCCTTACATTAACATCAATCGGTGGGCATCTCCATAGCGCATTGATTAGCCTCATTGATGTGAGATTTTCTCCTTTTTGTCTTCTCCACATAATCCCCCTCATTATATTCTATTCCACCCATAGTGCTATGTCCATGGCTCGCACTCATATATTGCATGAAAGTTTATAGGTTTGAGATTACTAAAGTACGAAACAATTGCTTGGCTTGTCATCGAGGTTGTGCATGATGAGATCATTCTTGTGTGACTAAAATGAAGCATGACTAAACTATATGATCTTGTAGGGATGAACTTTCTTTGGCCATGTTATTTTGAGAAGACATAATTGCTTTGTTAGTATGCTTGAAGTATTATTATTTTTATGTCAATATGAACTTTTGTCTTGAATCTTTCGGATCTGAATATTCATACCACAATTAAGAAGAATTACATTAAAATTATGTCAAGTAGCACTCGCATCAAAAATTCTGTTTTTATCATTTACCTACTCGAGGATGAGCACGAATTAAGCTTGGGGATGCTTGATACGTCTCCAACGTATCTATAATTTTTGATTGCTCCATGCTATATTATCTACTGTTTTGGACATTATTGGGCTTTATTATCCACTTTTATATTATTTTTTGGGACTAACCTATTAACCGAAGGCCCAGCCCAGAATTGTTGTTTTTTGCCTGTTTTAGGGTTTCGAAGAAAAGGAATATCAAACGGAGTCCAAACGGAATGAAACCTTCGGGAACGTGATTTTCTCAACGAACAAGACCCAGGAGACTTGGACCCTACGTCAAGACACAAAAGAGGAGGCCACGAGGTAGGGGCGCGCCTACCCCCCCCCCCCAAGCGCGCCCTCCACCCTTGTGGGCCCCTTGTTGCTCCATCGACGTACTCCTTCCTCCTATATATACCTACATACCCCCAAACGATCAGATACGAAGCCAAAACCCTAATTCTACTGCCGCAACTTTCTGTATCCACGAGATCCCATCTTGGGGCCTGTTTTGGAGCTCCGCCGGAAGGGGCATCGATCACGGAGGGCTTCTACATTAAGACCATAGCCCCTCCGATGAAGTGTGAGTAGTTCACCTCAGACCTACGGGTCCATAGTTATTAGCTAGATGGCTTCTTCTCTCTTTTTGGATCTCAATACAATGTTCTCCCCCTCTCTTGTGGAGATCTATTCGATGTAATCTTCTTTTTGCGGTGTGTTTGTTGAGACCGGTGAATTGTGGGTTTATGATCAAGTCTATCTATGAACAATATTTGAATCTTCTCTGAATTCTTTTATGTATGATTGGTTATCTTTGCAAGTCTCTTCGAATTATCAGTTTGGTTTGGCCTACTAGATTGATCTTTCTTGCAATGGGAGAAGTGCTTGGCTTTGGGTTCAATCTTGCGGTGTCCTTTCCAAGTGACAGTAGGGGCAGCAAGGCACGTATTGTATTGTTGCCGTCGAGGATAACAAGATGGGGTTTTCATCATATTGCATGAGTTTATCCCTCTACATCATGTCATCTTGCTTAAGGCATTACTCTGTTTTCATTAACTTAATACTCTAGATGCATGCTGGATAGCGGTCGATGAGTGGAGTAATAGTAGTAGATGCAGGCAGGAGTCGGTCTACTTGTCTCGGACATGATGCCTATATACATGATCATACCTAGATATTCTCATAACTATCGTCAATTCTGTCAATTGCTCAACAGTAATTTGTTCACCCACCGTAGAATACTTATGCTCTCGAGAGAAGCCACTAGTGAAACATATGGCCCCGGGTCTATCTTCATCATATCAATCTCCTAATACTTAGTTATTTCCTTTGCTTTTTACTTTGCATCTTTACCACAAAAAAACAAAAATATTATCTTATCATATCTATCTGATCTCACTCTCGTAAGTGGCCGTGTAGGGATTGACAACCCCTTATCACGTTGGTTGCGAGGATTTATTTGTTTTGTGCAGGTGCGAGGGACTCGCGAGTAGCCTCCTACTGGATTGATACCTTGGTTCTCAAAAACTGAGGGAAATACTTACGCTACTTTGCTGCATCATCCCTTCCTCTTCGGGGTAAACAAATGCAGTGCTCAAGAGGTAGCAGTGCCGGCGTGCTACTTGTCGCGCCCATCGAAGAGCACCTCAAGTACGTAGTCCAGATGCAATTTCCCCAGGAAAAATCAATGAACAACATGGCAGAGTACGAGGGATTTCTTGTCGGTCTCAGGATCGCGGCAGACCTCGGAATCAAGAAGCTCATCATGTGAGGCGATTTGCGGCTCATCGTTAAGCAAGTTAACAAGGATTACCAGAGCCCGTTGATGGAGGCCTACGTAGATGAAGTGAGGAAGTTGGAAGAGCATTTTGACGGATTGCAAGCGAAGCATGTTCCTCGAGCGGAGAACGGCATTGCTGACAACCTGTCGAAGCGCGCTGCCCTGAAGTTGCATGTGGAACCAGGTACCTTTGTGCTTCAATTAACTCAACCGTCGGTTGAGCCATCAGCAGGACAGAACAAGCGAAGGAAGGCATGCCCTAGCAAGTACTTTCCCGCTGAGCTCCCAGGAGCTGCCGGCAAGGACGTTGCCGGGTGCCCCAAGCTTGCCAGAGAGCAGCAACCCCCGGCGGAGCCCCGAGCTCTCACCATAGAGGCGGCTGCCCTTGCGGCCGAAGATGTTCCTTTAGTCCTAGCCCTCGAGCCTCAGGCTCCGGCATGGGCACAGCACACCGTTCGTTTCCTCCAAACAGGGGAGCTTCTTGAGGAACAAGCGGAAGCAGAGAAAGTAGCCCGTTGGTCCAGCATGTACCAGTTTGTGGATGATGCCCTATACAGAAGGAGAATGAACGGCGTGAAGTTGAAGTGCATTCCTCTGGAAGATGGACTGAGGCTGTTGGCAGAGATACATGGAGGCATGTGTGGCTCTCACGTAAGGTCGAGAGCCCTTGCCGGTAAAGCATTCCGACAAGGCTTCTTCTGGCCCACCACCCTCCAGGATGCAACTGCCCTAGTAACCAAGTGTGAAGCGTGCCAGTTCCATTCAAAGAAGCTTCATCAACCAGCCCAAGCTCTTTAGACAATCCCTCTTTCCTGGCCATTTTCGGTCTGGGGGCTCAACATACTAGGCCCTTTCCCCGCGCTGTTGGGGGCTTTGAGTACTTGTACATCGCGATCGACAAGTTCACAAAGTGGCCGGAAGTGGAACCAGTGAGAAAGGTGACAGCATAGTCAGCCATCAAGTTCTTCAAGGGGCTAGTCTGCCATTTTGGTGTGCCCAACAGTGTCATCACCGACAACGGCACGTAGTTCACGAGCCGCACCTTCATGCAGTACATTCAAGACCTTGGCAGCAAGGTCTGCTTTGCTTCTGTTGCTCATCCCAGAAGTAACGGCCAGGCCGAGAGGGCGAATGCAAAAGTGCTGCGAGGCCTCAAGACTAGGACTTTTGACAAGATGCACGAGTGCGGAAGGCACTGGGTTGATGAGTTGCCAACAGTTCTTTGGTCGATCAGAACGACACCAAGTCGAGCTACTGGCCAGACACCCTTTGCCCTGGTTTACGGGGCAGAAGCAGTTCTCCCCATGGAACTCATATACGGGCCACCTCGAGTGCTCGCTTATGATGAGCTTGAGCAAGAGCAGTTGTGCCAAGAGGATGCGACGCTCCTTGAGGAAGATCGTCTTCGGGCTGCTGTGCAACCCGCTCACTACCAGCAGGCCTTGTGCCGCTATCATAGCCGCAAGGTTCACGCCTAAAGCCTTGAGGAAGGCGACCTTGTTCTTCGGCGGATTCAATCCGCCAAGATTTCAAACAAGTTGATGCCAAAGTGGGAAGGCCCTTATCGGGTAATACGAGTCATCAGGCCCGGCGCAGTCCGCCTGGAGACCGAAGATGACATTCCGGTGAGCAATTCCTGGAATATCGAACATCTTCGCAAGTTTTACCCCTAAGGCGCGGTTGTCGGGAGCCCCGACAACCCCCATTTTGTACTAGCCTTGTCGGCAAGGCATGTAACTCTATGTACAAAGCCAGGCGCAGACCCTGTGCACAGTCAGGGAAAGGAATCCCTTAGTATGTATAGTTTCCTATCGATTCCCATGTTTTTGTGTATACATATATGCATGCTTATCCAGGGTACTGTACTACTTTTTGATTCCAATAAATGTTAGTGGACCACCAAGGTTCCATGCTCTTGCCCTCTCTTCTTTCCAGCCACGGCAAGGGCGCGCGATGCTGCCAAGGACCCAGCTCCGGCAAGAAGTCAAGAAGACCGCCCGGCACGGCGATCCCCGGCAAACCAAATAGATAAAGTCTACCTCTTGCCCATTCGTGTTCGTAACCTATGAATTGTGCATTAGAAAACCTCACCACTCTTCTTTAAATACTCAGGTGCTCCCATTTCCGGCCCGAACGCTGCTTCGGACGGAGTGGTCGTAGTAGCCCTTGCTAAAAGGAGGTGGACGGGGGGCTGGACCCTTTGTCTGTAACCTGGCAGATATGATTCTCCAGCAGGCGCAAAGGGCGCCGGCAGGGCAGCTTGCCGGGGGGACTCGTTTACTTACATTAAGGAGGTGTTTCGCCTCTGCACGAGCATAATGCGTGCACGGGTTCCCGACAAAGCTAGACTTTTTCATTGACATACCGATGCAAGAACAGAGGTTACATGACACAAGCATGGACTCAGGAGATTACATTATCTAGAAATTAAGATTTGGCAAGTGCCTACAATTTAAAAGAAAGATAGGTGCCCCGTGATCTCCGTTCTTGCCCCTTTCCTCCCAGGTGCGGTAGGTGAAGGCAAAAAGGAAGCGGCAGGGAACGCGCCGATGGAGAGCTTGACGAGGAAGACCCTCGGCAGGGCGCGTGGCCGAGGGAGGAGGGCAGCGTGGTCAGTTGGAGTCGGAGTTGGTGTCCTCTCGCTTGACGCCCTCGTCGCCGCTATTGTTGTCCTCCTCGTCACTCCCGCTCGAGGAGGAGGTTTCGTCGTCAGTGGTGCTCTCCATGCAACACCTTAGGCGAGTTCCCAAGTGCCCAAAAACCTTGACGGAGAGCAAGCTATTCTCCATCAATTTGAAGTGGAGGACGAGCCCCTCCGACAGGCTATGGGCAGGGGCGAAGGTTTTCCACCCGCGGCGGAGATACATGACATGAGGGGCGGGGAAGTCGACATCGACCCGCATGCTACTATTCCCGTAGCCCCTCATATGCAGCCTCAAGGCTTGTGGCGGGTCGAGCTCCATCTCCCGAGTGAACGGAGTGGGGAGACGGAGGCGACCGCGCACTGGCTTGCGCAGCCCGATGAAGAATTCACGGGGTTGGTCTCCGACATGGCCCTCCATTGGGGGAGGAGCCGCTGGCGAGGCGCAGCCGGTGCGCCACCCCGTCCTCCACGGTGGCCTCGGCCTCGCCCCCTCCCTCTTCGTCTCATGGCCGGCTCTGCCGCCACGAGCTCTTTGGGAGGGGGGCACGCTGTCGAGCAGAGACCCTCGTCGCTGCCATCGGAGCGCCGGCGCGCCCTCTCGCCATTGCGAAGGGAAGGAAGGAGTCAAGATGGAAGGGGATGAATATTGAAGGATTGAAGGATTGAAGGATGCTATCCCCCTCCCCTTCTTATAAAGGGGCGGGGCCGGGGCTCGACCGTCCCGCTTAACCAATCCAGCCGCCAGGGGCGCAGGGAATCAGGACCGACCCGCTGCTCCAATCAGCGACGACCCGGTTTCCCTCCTCGCCATTAAGGCCCATGCCCTTTGTGTCTGCCGCCTACCCTCCTTGGGGCATGGAGGACACGTGGCGAGCAGGCCAGAATCGAGAAGAAAAGTGAAGCGACTGTTTTCCACACCGTGGTCGTGGGGCGCGGGCACCTTGAAGGCCACGACCCGAGTCCACTTAGTAAATGAGTCATGCCTCTGCGTTTTCCTCTTTTGACGGGGAAGGCGCGAGCCGCCTCTTTACTATCTGCCATGATGTGATGCAAGCAGGCCGCAACCGCCCCACGCACGACCCCCACGTCACGCATTCAACACGAGTCATGGGGAAGCGCAACTGGCGAGGGAGTTACTATGGTAAAACTCTGCCACGCGCACCCACGCACCGTTCTGGGCCTGGCCCAATAATGCTCTGCGCTTATATGTGGCCCAGGCCCGGGGGCTCCTGTCGGTGTACAAAATTAGGGGTCCTTTTTGTACCCCTTTACTTGTGCACGGGCAGTCGCAGCCACACGCCTACAACCATGCTTGGCGGAGCAGAGGAAGTGAAGACACAAGACTACCAGAGCAGCGCCAAGCCGAAGGCTTGAGAAGCAGAGGGACGGGGTGGGCTTTCCCCGACAAGAGCCTTGCCGGGGGAGCTTACGTAGCCCCAGCAAGATTCTTGTCGGGGCGACTTTCCCAACACCAGCAGAGCCGCCACCCTTGAGCCTAAGAGTTCCGACACCATCGGCAACATTGGAACCAAGGCTCAGGAGGCGCCTGCATGGTGGCATGTGGATCTTTGTAAAGACCAAGAACATACAAGACTAGATGAGGACCAGAAGACTGAAATCCCCCGGCAAGATCCTTGCTGGGGACGCTCATGAGACCCCCGGCAAGACACTTGTCGGGGACACCTGCGAGACCCCGGCAAGGCCCTTGTTGGGGCCCCGGCAAGACCCTTGTCGGGGACATCTGCGGGGCCGCAGCCAGGCCCCCACCTGCCAAGAAACCACTGTCATTCCAACACAGTAGTCAACCCGCCAGCGAGGCAGGCACCTGCGTGGCGACGTGCAGCTTCCGGGCCAACTCAGCGAGCACCTGCGTGGTGGCATGCAGATCTTCGTGAAGACTCCGCCACCGCACCAACTCAGCAGTCAGCCAGCCAGCGCGGCGCTGCACACTTAATCATCTTGGACGCACGTCAGTGCGAAGCGAGGTGGCAACGAGCGAGACGAGCTTCCTTGTCGTCCCCGATAAAGTGAGGGGGGACATCGGCAGTGCATTAAATGCATTTGTCCCACGGTACCAGGCGATAGACTTGTATACAGTACAAACTTTCCACCTCCTATGTGCCACTATGGCGACCCCTTTGGCTATAAAAGGAGGCTCGAGGCATACTAGAGAAGGATTCAGACTTTTTGGACCCTGCACGCTTTGTAGCTAGTCCAAGAACACTAGATAAACATAAACCAGCAGGAGTAGGGTATTACGCATCACTTGCGGCCCGAACCTGGAAAAACTCCCCCGTGTTGATCTTCTAAACCCGCTCTTTCCACAGCCCCGTGCCCGCCAACCATAGAAGGGATTCTCTGTGATCCCATAGGTGTCGTTTCCACCGACAGACGGAGGGAGTAGTAGTGAAATTACACCGAATAACTAAATTAAATTGCAGTGACAAAAACACCAACAATCCAAGCAGGGTGAGTGATGTGACAAAATATTATTCTGTAAACTTCCCTCTCCTGTTGCATATAAACATATTAAAAGTTTCCAAGTGGTCGTAATCATTGCTTACATGATGTTGGAAGACGGGAAAGAAAAACTGCTCTTAGACTTGACTTGTAGTTCACTATGCAAAACAAATATATGTGTCGACAGGGGTCTCGGTTCAGTTTCTTAGTTCAGTTTCAATTTCATTTCTTCGTTCAGTTCAGTTTTGAATTTTAGTTCATTTTAATTCTTATTTGTAGTTCAGTCCATTTCCTTGTCTTAGTTCCATTCAATTTCTAATTCTAGTTCAGTCCAATTTCTAAATTTAGCTCAGTCCAAATCTTATTCTAGATCCATTTCAGATCAATTCTTACTTTAGTCTATATATCTTCTTGTGCGGCCATACAATCTGTAGGAGTACTACCTGGTTGAAGATTTTATCAGATGTTTGTCTTACTATTTTGCTGCTGATTCTTGGACACAGTATACTTTCTTTTATGTTTCATCAAATAGAGCACGTCAAATCTAACTCAATACACAATAGTGTCAATTTTGTGATGCATATTCTTTCCGTTGAGGAACTGTAGGAGTTTCTGCCAAGGAATAGGAAAATAGGTTTACTTCGAGTGGGTTTTACAATTAGAACCGTTCGGATTTCACTTGAACTTATAGCATCATTGTTTATATTGTATTTTTTTAGCATTCTTGCAACCCTATTAACAACATCTTTTTGTGCAGTGTTTGTTGGTTTCTCTTTCATTTACAGACATCTTGTGCTTGCTGGGTGCAGAATCAAGAAGCCCAATCATCATCGGGGATGAAAAAAGGAGAGAAGCACTGGAAGAGGTACTAGTGGAAGAGGAAGAAGTAATATGAAAAATGAGATAAATGTGAGAATAGCAAGTAGTAAAGCATGAGAGGGATTCAGATTTTTGTCTTCACATTCTTGTTGTACACGTACCTTTGGTCTATTGATGCACCGTAATGGATCTAGGAAGTATGAATGGTTAATACCTCAATGGTGCACTATGCATCTATGGCAGGTTTTTATGCATTTTTAAATGGTTGTGGAGCAATTTAATGGTGCGATATGTACTGAAGTATACATTGTTTATATGTTCTTGTACATCGGCTCATCAAGGTTGTACCATACTGTAATCTGGAGCAGTCTGGGAAAAAGTATTTATATCCGTTCAAACTCGAGGATACGACAAGTTCAGAGAAAACAATAGTTCGCAGTTGAGAAGTAGGGGATGATCATTCATATGTCTAAAAATAATTGAGCTTATATACAAAAAGTATTTACATCTGTTCAAACTTAGGGGTACCACAAGTTCACAGAAAAAAAGTTGTAAGCAAATCATTAACAAAAAAAGTAGAGTAAAGTTTGAACTGTGAAAAATACATCATTAGAAACAAACACAACGCTCGGTTCAAAAACTCTGTTTTCGAGACTCGAAAAAGCTCAAACAAAAAGAAACCCCATGGAATTTCAAATGGTAAAAGTTCAAGTCGTAAAATGAGAGAAGTCCAAAACATCGTTGCAAACAATATTTTCTTTCTGAAAAAAATGTCATTCAGTTCAACTATATAAATCATGCAGGTTCGGGGACGATGATACCGTAGATCGTTGAAAAGTTACGAGGAAAATCGTACGAAAATAACAGAGTAAAGTTCAGTCTATGAAAACCCGCTCAGTACAAACCCAAAAGATGGAGATCGGTTCGAGTCCTCCATTTTCAGAAGAATTCAAAATTAATCTATGAAAAATAGCTCAGTACGATCGCACACATATACATCAGTAGGAGTACTCTGTTTTTTCGGAGAGAAAAAACAGCACAATGGATCTTACCGTATTCAAAATTACTTTTAAACGGTTGCAAATTTGAGAAAACGTTCAACATGACTGACTTTCGTATTTTTGATAGCTTTCCAACGGTATATTATTTACCCCATTTCAACAAATTTAAACGTGTATAAAATCAAATTTGACTGTATTCGGATTCGAGTTTAAACCGTAAGAAATTAGAAAAACATTTCTATACGAAAAAGTTACACATTTTTCATAGCTTTCCAACGACATATCATTTGCGTCAATCCGACAAATTGTTTGCAAAAAAACACGAAAATACTTTGGAGTATTGCATCGCTGCCTGGTGCCGCAAGGCATCCCACCGGCCGCTCCGGCGAGGGCCAAATAGTGAAGTGGAAAATGGTGGTTGCGTAATCTCGCTGGCAGAAGAAAGGAGCGAGCGGTTCGCCTTGATAGTAGGGATAAGGCAGCAGCGTGGTGGGCCACGAGGACGCGTGGCACGCGGGCGAGACGTATTTCCTGTAGAAATCATCCGGTAGGTTTTAAACATTTTCCTTCTCAATTCAAATCTTTCGTAAGACAGGGCATAAAACGAAAGCCAGCGTATTGTCTATTTTTTTTCGAGAGCACGCAAATCGCGTACCTTAATTTCATAGAAGGAGAGCAACAAGTTTACAAGATAGGCCAAAGAGGAGCAATCGCCCCTCCTTGGTTACACCCGGACACACCCAACACCACTAAAGTCTACTCTCTCACAAAGCGTGACAACCCTCCTACCCCTAGACCTGCCTCCCTCCACTCGCGGAGATCTCTTAGAATCACTTCCACCAGCTCGGTCGGGGCTAACTGTTGAACCATTCTATTGAACACACGCGTGTTGCGTTGTTTCCATAAGGCCCAAGCCACCACTGTCACCAACGAGTCGAAACCTCTCTTGTGCTCTTTCCGGAACCCTCTCCTAGCCTCCAACCACCAGTGCAATAGCTCATCCTCGCTGGTCGGTCGCACCACGCCCAAGTTGAGCTCATGCAAGCATCCGTGCCACACTTCCCTAGCATAAACACATTGGATCAATATGTGTTCAACGTTGTCTTCGTCCTGCAAGCATGTGAAGCAGTTTGAAGGGCGGTCCTGCAGCCCATGCCTAGCTCTCCGATCCGAAGTCCAAATGTGGTGCTGTATAGCCAGCCATATGAATATTTTGCACTTGAGGGGCGCCCAGTTCTTCCAGATGCATGCAGCATACGCCACCCGCTCAATCCCCTAGCACAGCCGATAATACGTCGATCTCGCAGTATACATCCCCGACGGGTCCGCCGGCCAAGAGAAATGGTCTACCCTGGTTGCCTCCCTGGGCACTGTACTTATAGCCAGATTGAGGTGCACTAGTTGCATGTGCCCCATGAATGAGAGGTCATCGTCCATATCCTGCAGCCATCTGCTATTCTCCAACGCGTCTCTCACCGTGCGCCGATTCCTGGTACGGGTGTCAACCATGCAATGCAGTAAAGGTGCAATATCTCGTACCGCAAATCCATGGATCCATCTATCCCTCCAGAACAGAACCTTACTGCCATCTCCCACATCAATCTTAACAAGGCTATCAAAAACCTCTCTGGCATCTGTGTCCTCCATCATGGTCAGCCCCTGCCATGGCCTCGTGGGATCCGTCCTCTTAAGCCATTCCCATCTTACTCTCAACGCAAGACCTTGCAAGCTCAAATCTCTGACACCCAACCCACCCAAATATGTGGGCCTGCAAATCGTACTCCAGGCCACCAAGCACTGGCCACCATTTACCTTATCCTTGCCCGCCCAAAAGAACGCTCTCATCCATTGGTTGATCTCTTCCAACACCCACATAGGAGCTTCCGCAATCATGAAATGGTGGATGGGTTTAGCTGCAATCACAGACTTGGCCAACACTACCCGGCCCGGCCTCTGAATAAGCCCCCGTTGCCACGCCGGGGCTGCCTTCTTCGCTTGATCTAACATGGGCTGCCACTCCGCCCTAGTCATTTGGCGGATCGCCAGCTGAAGCCCTAGGTATTTGCAAGGGAAAATCCCCACCTCACACTGCAGGATATCCTCCACACTCCTCCTGTCCTGGTCATCTCCTTGAATCAAAACCGCCAAGGATTTTTGATAGTTGATCTTCAATCCCGACGCCTCCCCAAACACCCACAGTGCTTCCTTCACAAACCTCAGATCCATCACCGTGGGCTTAACGAATAGCGCCACATCGTCAGCGTAGATAGAGACGCTTTGTTCCACCGAGATCCCAGTGAATTTACTCAACACTCCCATACTCGCAGCCTTGGACATGATCTTGGACAGCACGTCCATCGCTATGACAAACAGCAACGGAGACACCGGGTCCCCTTGCCTTAATCCCTTAACATGATCAAAGCTTCTTCCCGGACACCCATTCACCAAAACCTTCGTGTTAGCTGTCTTGAGAAGTATTTCGAGTCTGGGATTCTCAAACACCTGAAGCTAAAATATATTCAGAGAAAAACAGCTGAACAGTCGCAAGTTGAATATATTTACAAAAGCTACACCACCAGGACCAAAGAAGTGGCCCCGCAAAAAAGACCAAAAAGTGGGGCCGGCTGCATAGAGGGACCGACGGCTGGGCCTACAACACAACCTTTCCACTAACCTAGGCCGAGGACATCAACACAGGCCGTTGCAGCTCATCCACGTTCATGGGAGTTGGGAGATCATGGCTTGGTGGATCACCAGCGGGCCGGTCCTGAGATTCTCAGGGCCCGGGGCGAAACTAAAACTCGGGACCTTTAACATAACATCAATAGTTACTAATACCGATAATTTGTCTCAAAAAAAACTAATACCGATAATTTTTTAATGCATTCAAAATGAATATTTATATCAGATAACGTCTACGTATTACCTTCAAATTTTCTTCTAATTATCGATGCAAAGTATATTTTGAGGGGGGTTAATGCCAATTTCAAACATTAATTTATTTTCAAATTACCAATATTACTCTTGAAAATTCTGTAAATAGCTTATCTCCGTGATTTTATAACACTTAGTGGCAAAGCTAGAAACAGAGCAGGACTAACTTAATGCATGCAAAAAGTTCTCCAATTGGAACAAAAAATGTTATAGTAGAAATTATATATTTGACACTAATATACTAATTATATAGTCTCCTGGAGAACCAAAAATAGACAAGGTTGAAGGTATGAAGGCAAATTCATAAATAAATAGCATAACCAGATCTAGCTAAGTTCTCTCAATGTTTTTAGGTGATTTGAATATGCAAGTATTATAACCGTTAAAGCACGGCAAAATGATGCTCTCTTCATTCTTAAGCGCACGGCCGAGACCGTGTCGCTTCGTACTGCCGAGACCGTGTGTAGAGATGTGTGTGTGTGCGCACGCGCGCGCACACACAAAAATGAAGCAAAAAATAAGAACATAAAACAGAAAGAAAGAAAAAGACAGTTTATGGCTCCTGCGTTGCTGGGCCGGCCCGTCATGGGCTGGCCTACGAGGTGTGACGCCCCTGTTTTTTTTAATTGTCTTTTCTATTCTTATTTCTGTTTTAGTTTTTTCTTCTTTAAATTAATTTGGGAATTCCAAATTATAAAAAAATTCCAGTTATAAAAAAATGTTATAGAAATTATAAAATGTGAGTGAATTCAAAAAATCTTCAGGAAATCATAAAATTTTCGCTGTTTCAAAAAACGTTGGTGATTTTATGAAACTGTTCGCAAATTATAAAAAATCACAATCTGGAAAAACATGTGGCGGAGTGAAATCATGTTCATTATTTTGAAAACAAATTGATTGTGTATTCAAAACATATTTTAGAATCTGGAAAAAATGTCCATGAAATTTTAGAAAATATTCAAAAATCAAATGTTTTTTGCAAAATTCAAAATTTATCCGCCAATTAAAAAACCATCAATTCAAAAAATGTTAGCTGACTCAGAAAATATTCATGAATTCAAAAACTATTGATGTATTTCAATAATTGTTTGTCTAAACAAAACAAGTGTTCGTGATTTTTTAAAGATGTCCTAATTTAAAAAAGATGTTTGTCGATTCAAAAAACTGTTCGCCGATTCAGAAGTATTTTATGTCTAGGATTTGATTAGTTTTTGGGAAGTCTTTATATGTGTAGGCATTGGGAGTAGTATGTGGTCGATGAGATTTATTTTTAAAGATTTAAAATATTCCCTTGAGCAAGACAATGGCAAAGTGTGTCGTCCAGTGTCAAGTCATTGCCTATGGATTTACCACGTCGAATGCATTGCAATCACGTGGACATTGTGTCCATCATCAACAAGAGTGAGAAGAAAGATATGTGGCAACATGATGAGCCACCATGTTAAAACAGAGGACACTCATATGTCTGAATATTGAGTCATACTTATTTGGTTAGCATGTATTTTTTGTTTCTCCCGTTGCAACACACGGGCACGTTTGCTAGTAATGCTAAAGGGACAATAGATAGTTTTTTAGCATATATATTATACATAGGTTAATAATCTTCAACCCTGATCTCTACATCACAAGATATATGTGACAACCACAGATAGACATGAAACTAACTCCGTCAGAAGATAAAAGGGGCAACACAAAAGCATCTTCAGTTTTTCAGCCCCCAAGTCCTTGCTGAATGCATTGAACACTTTATCCGCCGTTCCTGCCAAAGTTCTGCTGACAGTCCAACATCCCAGGTATCGTCGAGTAGCATACCTGTATTGGTGATAAAAATGTGATTACAAGCTGCCCCAAAGTTATGAATATGAAATAAAAACAGAATTTCTAGAGAGGAAACTCAAGAACATACAATGATTTAAGATTACGTGCTAAAAGTCTTACCACACAAGCCATCCGGGTCACAAAGAAAGCGACGGCAGGAAATACCAAAAGCAACACAAATGCATATCAACTCAAACCTGGCCAAAGGGCATCCGACTGACATGTTACCTAATAAAAAAAATCTTGTTTTCACAACATATGGTTTGAAATTGTGTGGGCTTCTATATTAAAATGCCCCTGTACTCCTTCACAGTACATTCTTTGTAACTACGAAGTACAAGTCGCCAAAGACTATTGAGGAGCTATGTGTTTCCTCATTAGGAAACTCTATCAGATTTATGGAACAATATCGAAGTTAAGTTTCAAGCACTATGAAATACTGTGTATTTTTTTTCGAGAGAGAGTGCTGCAATTTATTAATTAGTATACATCAGTACATAGAGTTTGCCTGATACACTCTGGAGTAGAATAGTACACAGCTTTTGAACTGACAAACTCACAGGACCTAGCTAGTATATGAGCAACAGCATTCAACGACCGCTTGACATGGCAGAAGGAAACTGAAGAAAAACAAGCAACCAAACGCTTAATATCTGACACCACTACACCCACTTCAGACCTGTCCATGGATGAAGAGTTCATTCTTTGTACTAAGGAGAGGCGGTCTGAAGCGAAAATGACAGAGGTCAGCCTCTCGTCACGGGCGAGAATCACGGCATGACGGAGCGCCCAGCTTTCAACAAGTTCTGGCTGTACCATCCCTTCAAGTGGCTCAGTGCAAGCGACCAAGCATTCGCCTTTGTGGTTCCGAATCAGGATGCCAATTCCCAGTTTGTGCAGGTTTGAGAAGATAGTTGTGTCGACGTTAATAAGGACTGATCCGGGTGGCGGTGGAGACCATCTAACCGATGAACTTGATGGTGTCTCACGACTGTGTCCCGCAACAGTCTTAAAAAGATGCAGCAGCACCAAATCAATATAAGCATGGATCTTTGAGGCAACATGGTGTGGATGGATATTATACTTTCACCATTTCTTACCGCATTCCTTGCTTCCCAAATATGCCATACGGTGATTGCCTCAAAGATCCATGCTTATATTGATCTGGTGTTGCTGCATCTTTTTAAGACTGTTGCGGACTGTGTTTGTTCAGTGCTGCACAACTGGGCACAAATGACTCGCGTATGGTACCTTCTGCTTGGTGCCAAGCCCGGGTGCAAACAGGACGTAGTATGTTTGATCTGTTGATAGCATCTTCTGGGACAATGAGCACAACGGCTGCTTAATGCTGCATGTTCAACTTCCTGGGGTAGAGTCATGCAAAACTGAACCATTTATATTCCATAGACCATACTTCTATTGATCAGCTTCAATGGTAAGAAACTACAGAGTCATGCAAAACTGAACCATTCATATTCTATCCTTCTATTGATCGGCTTCAATGGTGCTGCTTCTAAGAAACTACATGCATTATCATGGTCTGTCCAACAATGGCTTATTGAACAGAATTGAAAGCTTAAGAATAAAGCATATGGTTAAAATTCTAGATCTCAAAAGAAATCTAAACCAACTCAAAACAATCAATCTAAAAAGAACTTTTTTTTTGTCCCACGAGGATAATTCACCAGATGGAGGCGAAGGATAAGGGTGCGAGCGTAAGTTGGGGCCAGTAAAAACAAGTCAACAAGCTACATAACAAAAGCACAAGCAGAAACAGCAATTGACAGATACAGTAGAAAATAGGACAATACACAAGCGAGCCGCTGGTCTTTGATCTAAGAGAAGTCACTTGCCATAGATGAAGTACGTACAAATCATCATCATTCACAGCGGTATGACAAGGTCATGGCCGAAGACGTAACGCTCCGACTTGTGCTTGACCATCCGGAGCTGAGCCCACCCAGCCTTTAACAATTTGACGCCCTCGAGAACAGCAAAAGTCTCTGTTTTCTCAAGGGCATCGCCATACACATCCTCAATGCTCTCCTCTGGGCAGGTATGAAAAAACCTGGCAACGAAGACATGACCGGAGCCAAGCGGCACAATGCTGGCGTCTGTCAGGGTCCAATCTTCTGGCCTGTTCATGTCCGCCCACACGTCGTGCAGCACGGGCGGCCTCAGCTCGCACGAGGCAGTGAGGTCTGCTGTGCAGAGCTGCAGATCGTCGGGCGTGAAGCCAAGCCAGAGGTTGTGCTCAGGGATGTACTCGGCGCGACCTCGGAACGGCAGTGCCCAGTTGCCTAGTTTGCTCCACGCGCCGCTCGCGATGTCATACGAGTATGTGCCGGCGCCAGACGTGGATATCCAGATCTGTGAATCGTCAACCACGGCGTAGGCACCGATTTCAAAGCGGCTGGATCGATCCACCCCGTTGTCGTCGTCGGCAAAGAGAGGCGGTGGCTGGAGGGAATACCAGCACCAGTCTTCGGCGCGGCTACCAGGCAGGCGGGTGTGGAGGAGAGCCTGGAAGCAGCCCTGGCCGGGCAGCTGGCCAGGGTTGCCGCTCATGACGTATAGGCTGTCGCCCACGGCAACGGAGATGGGGTCGCTAATGGGCCCGCGCATCTTGGGCATCCCAGTGCGGAGCAAGCGCGAGTCGTGGTTGTACAAGAAGCTCCTGCCGATTTGGTCCACGGCGAGGAGATTTTCCCGGTCAAGGCCGAAAGCCATGAAATTCATCCACGCCCATTCGCCCTTCCTGCAGGGCCAGTCGATGAACTGCTCGAACCGCTGGCCGTGACCGGGCTGGGTGAAATAAGCTTGCCGGGTTCAAGCAGTGGAGGCTGAAGTGTCTGGGGCCGCCGTTGCAGCTCCTGGCCAACAGATTCACAAACCGGCTGCCCATGGCGATGGCGGGTGGACTTCCTGATAATCAGAGGAAAGAACAAGGAACTCGTTGGATGTTTGTGATGATGATTCTCGTTTCTTCTCTTGGTAATATCAAAGATCCATGTACAAGACACGGAGATTATCATCAGAGATTGGCGGAGTACCTGAGGAGTGGGGTTGGGATTCAACTGAACCAGAAAATTTCTGGACTGTTCCTGGAGACTATCGGCTAAGTGGGCCAAATCGGCGATGTCCTATTTTCTTTTCCGTTTTTCCTTTTCTTTTCCCTTTCTTTTTTTCCTTTCTTCTTTATACTTGTCTACTTGTTTCAAAAGACCATTGTACATTTTTCATGTACATCGGAAGCATTTTTTTATGCACATTGAACATTGGCGGCTGCTACAAATCAGCCGATTGATTTGTTACGAATTTAAGTCGCCCCGGAGCCGTCCGATCTGACACTCCCAGCCGCGGGATCAGACAACACCACGACACAGTCATGGCAGCAGCTCCATGGCGGCACCGACAGCCCCCGGTGGCGCTCCATTGCACCTCCGACAACCCCGCCGCGGCGCTTCATTGCAACTTCAACGATCCCTGTGGCGCTCCACTGCAGCGCCGGCCGTGGCGCTTCATTCCAACTCCGGCGATCTCCGCGGCGCTCCACTGCAGCGCTGACCGTGGCGCTTCCTTGCAACTCCGGCGATCCCCGCGGCGCTTCATTGCAACTCCGGCGATCCCCGCGGTGCTTCACTGCAGCACCGGACGTGCTCCATTGCAGCGCCGACTAAGCTTCAACGGCCCCATGGCGCTTCATTGAAACTCCGGCGAGCTTCGTTGCAGCTCCGGCGGCCCCATGCTGCTTCATCGCAACGCCGGCGAGCCCGCTCTACTTCACCTGTTGCACGCAGCTCCCGCCGGCTATGACAGCAGCTTCCGCCCAGCCTAGCCTATGGCAGCACGAGGTGAGCGGTGACAGCGATTTGCAGAGCGGTGCAGCGACACTAGGCGACGACAGTTTGTAGCAGCGGTGCAGCAACGCGCGGTGGTGGCGGCGCTGGTCTACGGCGACGGGCGATGGCGCTGGTGTGTGGGGCGGTGTGGAGAAGAAAGAAGAAAAGGAAGAAAGAACGAGCGGCTCGGCGCATCGGGAGGAAGAGATAAGGGAGGAAGAGAGATAAGCGGCGCGTGGGCCCAGCGGACGCGTGGCGCGCTGAAGACGGCTTACGAAGCGTGTTCATCATCCGACTGATTTCAATGCTTTTCCTTGAACATTTGTCAAATACATGATTAATATGTTTTCGAATACATGTTTTCAATAAGTGTTAATAAAAATCAAATACACATCATAACATTTTCTGAATGATATGAATTTTTTTTACACTACACAAATATAATATTTACATCATATAAAAAAAATGTCACGAACAGTTTTTTGAAACATGATTTTTAGTGTAGCATACATTTTAAGTGGTGCTATTTTTTTTAAAAATTATACAAACATCTTTTACATTGTATATACATTTTAAAAGATATCATGTACATTCTTTTGACACGCGTGAAAATTATTTTAAGATAATGTATGCTTTTCGTTCATCAACTCTTCGTGGAGTCTAGTTTTCGTCCCTTAACTACTATACCAAACAACTTGCACCCTCAACAATTGAAACCGGACAAGTTTCATGCCTCCTCTCGGTTTTGACCGATTGGTGTTGACTCGCCCTAATTTTGAACGCTTCATGCTGACATGGCGAAAAAGGCCCCCAAATTGAC
>NC_041380.1:503400848-503402140 GCF_002162155.2 Triticum dicoccoides
TACTCCCCCTCTTCCTCAAGCGACATTTGGGGCAAGGAACGCATGGAAGAGCAAGCTGGCGGTGTTATTCTTGACGGCGCGAGGGAGGCGCCAGGAGATGTGGGATCAATGTGGCTCAACCTGCTCGTCGCTGGGATGGAGCACATCGCCGTCATGGTTCAAGCTGGGACACATCACAGTTGTGGTGGTGCTCACCTCCGTCGCCAGCCTTCATATGCGAGCACCGCTTGGATCAAGTAATGTGATGCATGTGGAGGCGTAGGCAATATCACTCGTCATTGGCATGAGGGTGTTGAGGTAGATGTCAACCTCGTCGTAGGTAGCAAAGGTCGAATCAGGTTAAAATAAGTTGTGTCGAAAATGGCCTTGTTAAAAGATGCCCCTCGTTGCCTAGAGTAACGATAACGCAAACTTATGTGTGGTCGTAATTGAAGGAGAATATGGTGAAGCATAAGAAGACCTCGGATCCGAATATAACCTCAGATTTAAAAGCCGATGTGGGAAGATGGAACTCACCTACAAAGCTGAAGACCAGAAAGATGAAGTTTTCCCAAGGGAGGATCCAAATCCCTCGGCTTGAAGACTAGTTCAGGGCTACTGATGGTGTCCTGGATTAGGGGTGCACACCACTTCAGCTCGCCATTCATGGGCCTCGCCGAGGACTCGCCAACAACTGAAAAATGGGACATGCAGGCCATGGCCCTCGGCGTACTCAAGATGGAATCCTTCGAAGATTTGGCGTACACTTCAAGGCATATTCAAATGATCGACATATTATCCGTAGTTATACCCAACATACTTGTAACCTTAGATACCTCAGGTGCCTATATAAGCCGAGGGGTTTAGTCTGTAGAGGCAAGGTTTTTAGACTAGAACACATTCATACGATCTCAGGGTAGATCATCATGTATTTTGTACCCCATCCACAATCAATACAATACAAGCAGGACGTAGGATTTTACCTCTTCGAGAGGGCCCGAACCTGGGTAAATATAGTGCCCCCTTTATTTCATGTTACCATCGTACCAAGATCACCAGCTCGGGACCCCCTACCCGAGATTCGTCGGTTTTAGCACCGACAGGAGGGAGGCGGGAGGGCAGAGGTTACTCTATTGGAGCTCGGATGGCGGCTCATTGGCGATGCCGAACGGCGACGAGGAGCTCCTCTCCTAATGGATGGGAACGGAGGGGTTTGCGTGGCTGTGGGCTACTCCTGGGCGCCAGATGGGTTTTGAGGGGCCTCCTCGGTCCAGGCGGGTTGCGACACTAGTGGGAGGCTGCAGGGGATGAAC
>NC_041380.1:503402375-503519121 GCF_002162155.2 Triticum dicoccoides
TAGGGTTAGGAGGCTAGGGTTTGTTCATTTTTGGTAGGGGTTGGCTACCTTAAATAGAGGGGGTAGGAGGCTAGGGTTTGTCCATTTTTGGTAGGGGGTTGGCTACCTTAAATAGAGGGGGTAGGAGGCTAGGGTTTGTCCATTTTTGGTAGGGGGTTGGCTACCTTAAATAGAGAGGTTAGGAGGGGGTTTTGAGCTGATTTTCGAGGCTCTTGGGCTTAGAGAAAATAGGGAAGTGGTTGCCTCGATAGCAATCTTGTTCTTTCAAAAATTATTTATTATTTAAACGGTACTATGCCTCGCATATTCAAATATTCGTGTAGCAAACGGACTCCGAATCAGACAAGATTTGATGTGTAGCTGACATAAAATATAACAAGATCACACACAAGATTCAAATATTTATTTTGCATTTATAAAATAATTTTAATTAGTGTCTCGTGGCAATGTGCAAGTGTCCAGTTGGTCTCCAAGCAGAAGGGCAAAAGATCAAGGGGTACTATTCACCTTTGTGAAGAACAACAAAAAACAAAATAAGGCTATAAGTTTAATAAAAACACCCGGATAATTTGATACGAAGGCGACGTGCTGACGCTGCAATAATATGATGTGTTTTTTAGAAATTAGTGAAATATGTTTCATAAATTTTAAACTCATTTAAAATCTACTCAAATTTGATTTTGTTTTAAAGATCTCATCGACGGAAATTCAAATACTCCCTCTGTTCATTTTTATAAGACCTTGAAGACATTTCAGACAATGTGCAAAACAGCCTATTTTGAGTTGTCTGAAACGACTTACAAAAGTGAACGGAGGAAGTATGTAACATTGGACATTTTATTCAAAAGTTATTAATATCTCACAAGAAAAATAAAGTGCTAGCTTTTCCACGGAGTGGTTTGAGAGCATGCATGCATGAGTAGATTAAAGTTTACTTTTTCTTAGGGAATGAATAGATTAAAGTTAGCGAGACGCTCCTCAGCTCGTATACGTATGAGATTAAAGTTTATTTTTTCTTAGGGAATGAATAGAACACAACGATTTGTTCCTTTATGCACAAAAGAGCAACACGCGTCTTAATGCGAAGAATGGATGTTGGATTTGTTTAGCGTTAGACGCTAGAAATTTTTTGGCGGGAAAACGATGACGTATGCCCATCACAGGCCGCGCAGCCAATGGGACGATGCAGTTCGAAAGCAACTATACATAGACAAGGTTCATGTAGACCTAATCGCTGAGCTGCGGGCCCCGAATGAGCTGTAACTGGAGTACGCAGTGGAACAACCCCACGCAGCTTTCATCGGCGGCTGCCACCACCCCCCGATACCTCAGCTGTGTGCACCGAGCCCACGCGAACCGAGAGCCCGAGAAGCATCTTTTACCATCGGAAATCCTTCTGCTCTCCCTCGTCACCTCACCGGCCGCATCACCACCATGTCGCTCCGGCGCCTCTTGGGCCTTTCCGCCGCCGTGTCCGGCCGCCTAAGCCGCTCCTTCTCCACCTCCACGGCCGCCTCCTCCCGCCCTCCCTGGATCTTGGTCGACCAGCTGTCAGTGGCCACCGGGTCGGCAGCACCGGGCGCGTCCGTGCGCATCGTCGAGCCCCCGCGCTTCTCCAGCATCACCGTCCCGGCGCTCCAGGTCGACACCAGCGCCGGCCCCGACCCCGACAGCGACGTCGCGCAACTCCTCGTCGGCCGCGTGTGCTCCGCCAGCGCCGACGGCCTCCTCCTTATCGTCATCTACGATCTCCGCGCCACGGCTCCCATCCTCGCCAAGCAGGGCGCCAATCATGTCCGCCAGCTGACCGGCCTCGTCCGCGGGCACACCCCGGACACCACGCGCTTCCTCTGCAACCCTCTCACCGGCCAACTGACCCGCCTCCCGGCCATCGACGTCGGCCCGTGGCGGCTCGTGTGCGGCCCTCACATGGACGTCCTCACCCAAGCCGGTCGCGGGCACGGAGACGGACCTCCCGACAGGGTCGCCGTCGCCGAGCTGCAGGGGAACAGGATGCTCCGCTTTCTCTCGGACACGGGCGAGTGGGACGTCGCGGTCACCACGCCGTGCCAACTCCCGGGCGTCCGGCGGTTTCACTCGGAGACGGGCAGGAGGTTCGACCAAGAGGCGTTCGCCTTCGGCGACCGGCTGTGGTGGGCTGACCTGAGCTGGGGCGCCATCTCGGCCGACCCGTTCAGCGACCGGCCGGAGCCCCGCTTCGTGGAGCTGCCGAGGGGCAGCGTGATGCCCGCACGCCCAGGGCCGGCGCCAGGGTGGCTTGACCTGGAGGGTTTTGAGGCCCTGTCCAAAGACGCGCCGGCAGTGGGCAGGTACCGGCGCATGGGGGTCAGCGAGTGTTAGACTATGTATAGCTTCTGTACCTATGTACGTATATGGTACATATTGTAACACAACCATTATATATAATGAGATAAGCCACCCTTAGAGAGTCGTGCTGGTTCCCCAAAACTTATTGTCTTACGACGGAGCCGATGCTCCTTGTCCCGATCGGAGCCGGAACAGAGACGGCATCGAGCGGGAGGTTGAGCAGAGCCGCAAGAGAGGCCGGGAGGAAGCCCGCAGCAGTGCAGTCCCAGGCTCGTGTCTCTGCACTCCGTCGTCAGTTTGGAGAGTGTCAGAAGCTTGACTCCACTGCCACTGAGTTCTACAACAAGGTCAAGGGCCTCGCCGACACATTGGCCTCCATTGGACAGCCCCTCACCGACTCCGAGTTCATCTCGTTTATTGTCAATGGTCTTGATGAGGAGTATGATGCCTTAGTCGAGATCATCAACGAGCGGGGCAACTCGACACCCATGCTGGCACACGAGGTTTTCTCTCGGCTCCTTCTCACTGAGCAACGGGTCGAGACTCGCCGCACCAGGGGCACTGGCTCCCTCTCGGCCAACGCCGCCACCAAGGGTGGCCGCTCTTCTTCATCACCCCGGTCTCCCTTGGGGCTGCCACCGTCGCCCGCCTCGGCCCCCCCCCCACCTACTGCGACCTTACCGGGGGCTAGCGGTCCACGTGTGTGTCAGCTTTGTGGCCGTGATGGGCACTGGGCCTCCAAGTGTCATAAGCGCTTCCAGCGAAGCTTCCTTGGTCTTGGCAATGACGGCAAAGATACACGCAACAATGCCCGTCAGGTCGCCATGGCTGATCGTCCCGCGCCGCAGAAGCAACAGGGACACACTCAGTCCTACTCCATCGATCCACACTGGTACATGGACTCTGGGGCGACAGAGCATCTAACCAGCGAGATGGGGAAGCTTCACACTCGTGAACCCTATCATGGCTCCGACAAGATCCACACCGCCAATGGAGCAGGTATGCACATCTCTCATATTGGTCAAGCATCTCTTCTCACTAGACATGCCAATAGGAGTCTTCAGCTTCGCAATGTTCTTCGAGTTCCATCTGTGACCCGTAATCTTCTTTCAGTTCCTAAACTCACACGTGATAATAATGTGCTTTGTGAATTTCACCCTTTTGATCTTTTTATTAAGGATCGGGGCACGAGGGACATTCTTCTTAGTGGGCGGTTGTGCCAGGGCCTCTATCGTCTGGAGCATCCTGGTGTCGCTCGTGTTTTCAGTGGAGTTCGGGTCTCTCCGTCACAGTGGCATGCTCGTCTTGGTCACCCGGCCACACCTATTGTCCATCATATTTTGCGTCGTCATGAGCTTCCTAGTTTGTCTAGTCATAAAGATGTAGCAGTGTGTGATGCTTGTCAGCAGGGGAAGAGTCATCAACTTCCTTTTTCGGAGTCCAGTCGTGAGGTGAAACATCCTTTAGAACTTGTGTTTTCAGATGTATGGGGTCCTGCTCAGACTTCTGTCAGTGGTCATAATTACTATATCAGTTTCGTTGATGCTTATAGTCGCTTTACCTGGCTTTACCTTATTAAACGCAAATCTGATGTGTTTGATATTTTTGTTCAGTTTCAAAAACATGTTGAACGTCTTCTCAAGCACAAAATTGTTCATGTCCAGTCAGACTGGGGGGGCGAGTATCGCAACCTCAACTCTTTCTTTCAGTCGCTTGGGATAGCTCATCGTTTAGCATGTCCACATACACATCAGCAGAATGGTTCAGTCGAACGTAAGCATCATCATATTGTTGAAGCTGGTCTTACTCTTTTGGCCCATGCATCTGTTCCGTTTCGGTTTTGGAGTGATGCTTTCACCACTGCATGCTTTCTCATCAACCGTACTCCTACTCGTGTTTTAAACATGAAGACTCCCATTGAGGTTCTCCTTAATGAACAACCTGATTATACCTTTCTCAAGGTATTTAGGTGTGCTTGTTGGCCGCATCTTCGTCCATATAACAAGCGCAAGCTTGAGTTTCGTTCTAAGAAGTGTGTTTTCTTGGCTATAGCTCTCTTCATAAAGGTTACAAATGTCTTCATGTTCCCACTAATCGTGTCTATATATCTCGGGACGTCGTGTTTGATGAGCATGTTTTTCCCTTTGCCAACCTTCCTGTGTCCACTGTCGAACCACCATCCCTGCATTCATCCTCTGTTGCTTCTGACCAATTTGATGATGTTGCATACTCTCCTTTGCTGTTACCTAACCATGGTGCAGGAACCGGACGTGGAGCTCGTTTGGAGCTGTTGGAGGATTCACCATCATCATCGTCGTCTTCTGGTGGGCACGTCGATCACCCTATGTTGCATGGCATCGATTCGCGTGCCCATGCATGGTCACCCGACGAGCCCGTCGCGCCGAGCATCTCCACTGCTCGGTCCGTTTCGCCAGCGGCCGCCGAGTCGCCCGCAGCTCGGCCCGTCACGCCGTCTTCGCCTGCGGCTCGGCCCGTCACGCCGTCTTCGCCCGCGGCTCGGGTCCTCACGTCGCCTTCATCAGCGGATCGGCCCGCGACACCGGCCGCACCACGGCCCACTATGCCGAGCTCGCCATCGGCCCGGTCTGTGATGCCGGAGTCGCCAGCTGCTTCGTCTGCTCTGCCGGTTTCGCCGGTGGGTCGGCCTTCTTCGCCAACCGAGTCCGAGGCTACCGTGACTGGCTCCTCGTCACCGGCTGACTCGTCAACATCGCCGTCCTCCAGCCCGTTGCAGGCTGCTCCGTCGACCTCGGTGGTTCCTGTGTCCCGACCACATACACGCAGTCGCAGTGGCATTTTCAAACCTAAGGAACGTAAGGATGGTACGGTTGCTTGGTTGGCTGCTTGTTTGGCTGCTGCTGTTGCGGATCCATCTTCTGAGCCTCGCTCATATCAGGCTGCCCTGCGCATTCCACATTGGCGAGAGGCTATGGAGCAGGAGTTTCATGCTCTTCTTCGTAACAAGACATGGACTCTCGTTCCTCCACCACCACGGGTAAATGTTATTGACTCAAAATGGGTATTCAAAGTGAAGAAGCATTCGGATGGATCTATTGAGCGTTACAAAGCGCGACTTGTTGCTCGCGGTTTTCGGCAGCGTCATGGTCTTGACTATGAGGACACCTTCAGTCCTATCGTCAAGCCTACCACTATTCGGCTTCTTCTCTCCATTGCTGTTTCTCGTGGTTGGTCACTTCGTCAACTTGATGTGCAGAATGCTTTTTTACATGGATTTTTGGAGGAAGAGGTTTATATGAAACAGCCGCCTGGTTTCTCTGATCCTGATCGTCCTGACTATATCTGTCGTCTTTCCAAAGCACTATATGGTTTGAAGCAAGCTCCTCGTGCCTGGCATGCCCGCCTTGCCTCTGCCCTTCGTGCTCATGGGTTTGTGCCGTCTACTGCTGACACTTCGTTATTTCTTCTACAGAAGCCAGAAGTCACTATGTATCTTTTGGTATATGTCGATGATATTATCCTTGTCAGCTCTTCTCAGTATGCTGCTGATGCTCTTGTCTGCTCTCTTGGTGCTGATTTTGCGGTCAAAGATCTTGGGAAGCTTCACTACTTTCTTGGAGTTGAGGTCACTTCTCGTGCTACTGGTCTTGTCCTTACGCAGAAGAAGTACTCCTTGGAGTTGTTACAAAGAGCGGGCATGCTGAAGTGCAAACCGACCACCACACCCATGTCGTCTACCGACAAGATAACAACTGTTGATGGTGAGCTTTTGTCTCCTGCGGATGCCACAGAGTACAGGAGCATTGTTGGTGGACTTCAGTACTTGACGATCACGAGACCAGATATCTCTTATGCTGTTAACAGGGTTTGTCAGTATCTTCAGGCTCCCAGAGATACTCATTGGGCTGCTGTTAAACGCATTCTTCGTTATGTTCAGTTCACCCTGACATTTGGTATGCATATTCGGCCGACTTCCTCTCGGGTCCTTTCGGCCTTCTCTGATGCAAATTGGGCTGGTAGCCCAGATGACAGGCGATCCACGGGGGGTTATGCAGTATTCTTTGGCTCTAATTTGATCGCCTGGAGTGCTCGGAAACAGGCTACTGTGTCACGTAGCAGTACTGAAGCTGAGTACAAGGCTGTGGCTAATGCTACTGCAGAGATTATTTGGGTGCAGTCTTTGCTTCAGGAGTTGGGTTTGTCTCAACCACAGCCTCCTATTCTTTGGTGTGATAACATCGGTGCTACATACCTTTCTGCAAATCCAGTATTTCATGCCCGAATGAAACACATTGAAGTTGACTATCACTTTGTACGGGAACGTGTATCACAGAAGCAACTCCAGATCAAGTTTATCTCATCTAAGGATCAACTTGCAGACATCTTCACTAAGCCTTTACCGCTGCCACAGTATGAGGCTTGTAGGCGCAATCTTACCCTTCTCAGTTCTTTAGAAAGTGGCTAAGATTGAGGGAGGATGTTAGACTATGTATAGCTTCTGTACCTATGTACGTATATGGTACATATTGTAACACAACCATTATATATAATGAGATAAGCCACCCCTAGAGGGTCGTGCTGGTTCCCCAAAACTTATTGTCTTACAGCGAGGGAAGGCTGCGCTACGCCGAGGTGTGGAGCCGGGAGCCGTTCGTGCTCAGCTCCTTCACGCTCGACGACGAGGGCAGCGGCTGGACGC
The DNA here is from genome assembly GCF_002162155.2 of Triticum dicoccoides. NCBI lineage: Eukaryota > Viridiplantae > Streptophyta > Magnoliopsida > Poales > Poaceae > Triticum > Triticum dicoccoides. Next base: position 503,409,382 of record NC_041380.1, read on the forward strand.
TGGAGCACCACGTGGTGCTCAGCCGGCTCTGGGCGGATGGAGACCACCCATGGCTGCCCTTGCCGGAGAAGACGACGCCACAAATTGTCGCTCTTGACCCACTGAACGGCAATGTCATCTACCTGAAGGTCGGCAGGCACAGCATCGGCGTGGACATGAGCAAGGAGGAGGTGATTCGGAGCTTTCTGGACAGAGGAGCCGGGTGCATACCATGCGTGCTTCCACCGTGGCTTGAATCCAGCCGGAACTCTGCCGCAGGTAATCGCTACATTGCTTCAATTGCTATTAAGTTCACATATTATGTGCACCTATTATGCAATGCACCCATATACATTTACATGTGCCTAGATGCATTTCCATTAAGTTGTTTTGCAAGTCATTGAATTGATCAGTGTGTGGAAACTCGGACAAAGTCATCCTATTTATATTAACCAAACAATTAGCACTACTGGGCCAGACATAAAATTGCTCTCTCTGCAAACAAGCCAAAAATGACTTGGGACGAATTCCTACATACAATGCCTAGACATATCCTGCACTTATACTCTGCAATATGGGAGTAAGATACACTGCCAATTTTATCTAAAATTATTACCATGCTACTAATTATCATTCTCTTCTTGGGTTAAAAATGGTGGTAGCACTTGGAACTCTTGTTTTCAATCCTAAAACACCTTGTTGTCAACCTGAAACTTCTGGCCCCTCCCCACAGAGGCAGCTGAAATGGTTAGATGATAAAATTATATATTTAGATTAGATGTGCCTAGAGGCTCATGTGGTGCTGTGCATTTCCATTAAGTTGTTTTGCAGATCATCTACTACAGAATTTGTGTAAAGCATCCCAATGGTAGGATTTGTTGATCAGTGTGGGCAAACTCAGATAAAGCCATCCTATTTATATTAATCAAACGATCATCACTATTGGGCTAGGCATAAAATTGCTCTCTGTAAGCAAGACAGTAATAACTTGGGATGAATTCTTATATACAATGCATAGACATATACTGCAAGTATATTCTGAATTGTGTTACTTTGTTCAAGTTCATGTATCTTGATCAAAGGAGTTTGTTTCCAGGCAAGGACAACACGGAAAGCAAGACTCTGGCCGGTGTTCTAGTTCGTTCAGATAGACACCACACAAAATGAAAAGTGTGCCGAGCTACCAGTCAGTGTATCTCTGGGTACTATATATTGATCCATCATTGGTTGTATGTCATCCGCTAGTATTTGCGACTAGAAGACGGCTTCGCAGTATGAACTCTTTTACAATGGTTGCAGCGAATTAACTTCTCTAGATATACTTAGATGCACTGACTTGAACTAATCTAGCCAGCAATCCTTTGTTTTACAGTTATACTGTTCAATATTTGTGCCGGTTCTTGTAATCTTGAAGTAGTCGCCGTGTTCTTGTCAACCGTGCTCAATACCAAACCATGTCTTCCACTTGAAAACTTGGAGCCCTTCCCTGAAGAGACATGCACTGGCGTTGCCGAGCAGGAGGAGGCCGTCGCAAAGATGAGAACATTGGCGTCACGACAGCAACAATGGATGCACGACAAAGTTTTTAGCTTGGCGGTAGGGGAGGGAGAAATTGGGATCCCGACCAAGGCCTTGGCCTATCGTAGAAACCATCGATTTTGTTTCGTGCCACCCATGAAACGGTCCTAGCATGCCGTTGTACCCGCTCTAGTCATGTTCATGTCTCGAATATACACGAATGTGCATATCATATATTAAAGAAAAAAAAGGAAAGAGTGTTTTCACTAGTCGTGTTCATGTCAATGTGCTCGGGAACAAACCAGGTCTTTCATTAGAAAGCCTCCCCCAAAGAGGCATGAAAGATTGTTGAACTACCCTGATGACCAAAGGTGTATTCAATCTTCTAGTTCTAAAAAAAAAATGAGACCAATCCAAGGGCGAACCTAGTAGGCATTTTTTTAGAAGAAACTCCGCGAGCACCACGCGTCTAAATCAGGACCTAAAATCGGATGGGCTGGCAGCAACAGGTCGACGCTCTCAATCTTCCAATTCTGAAAAGAAGAACTGTGTCTTTTATTTTTTTGAAAAACAAACAAATGTGTCTATTCACCGGAGAGCTCCGGAATAACCGTTCCATAACGTTCGGATAGACAAGGCGTGCTGCTCAGTTCGACCCACCGACAGGTGGGGTCCACTCAACGCACATGGAAAAGCCTATGAAAAAGCCTTTGTGGCAGAGCTGCGTGAACCAAGTCCATGTGAACCAACCACTCCCCCATCCTCTGCTTCTCCGATTCACTTCCAAAACCCTCTCCCCTTTCGCCACCCCTACCAGCCTACCACCACCAAATCGACCACCGCCGACTCCTCCGGCGAGATGCTCCGCCGCTCCCTCTCCACCGCCGCGCCGCGCCCCGCCTGGGCGATGGTCTACCGGATCTCGACGGCGGACGAGTCCGCGGCCGCGCGGCGCGCGTCCGTCGAGCTCGCGCCGCCCCCGCTCGCCTCCCGCGTCTCCGTCCCCAGGCACGCCTTCGGCCTGGACCCGCTCCGGGCCACAACGGCCAGCGCCGACCTCCGGCCGCCCGTCAACTTCTTCAGCTTCGCCGCCCCGGCCCGCGAGCAGGGCTCCCCGCAGCCGGCGGGCTCCGGGCACAACCTCATCAACGTGTTCGGCAGCGGCGTGCTCGCCGCGAGCGGCGACGGCCTCCTCCTGCTCGGCACCTTCAGGAACCGCGCCAGCGCCGCCAGCATCTTCCAGCACCAGGTCCCGTCCCCCGCCCCGTTCGAGGTCCTCGACCAGGCCTACGCGCGCTCCTCCTGCTGCGACCCCATGAGGCTCGCGCGCTTCGTCTGCAACCCCGTCACCGGCGAGCTGGCCCGCCTCCCGGACTTCGACGGCGCGGAGGACGCCTTCACCGCCCCCACGGGCCTCCTCACCCAGGCCAACGGCGGGCACGGCGGACCGCCCCGGAGGTACGCCGCCGCGCAGCTCAGCGTGGTCAACAAGGGGCGGCGTTTCCGGCTGCGCCGGCTCTCCTCGGAGACCGGGGAGTGGTACGAGCTTCTGCTGCCGTCCCCGCTGCCGGCCGGGCGCCTGATGCACATGAACCACGAGGTGCTGGACTTCGGTGGGCGGCTCTGGTGGGTGGACGTGAGCTGGGGCGCCATCAACGTCGACCCTTTCAGCGACCGGCCCGAGCTCTGCCCCGTCGAGCTGCCGGCAGACGTCATGCTTCCCGACCAACAGGGCGAGGCAGAGATGAGGCAGCTCCTCCAGCGCAGGCGCATGGGGGTCAGCGACGGCAGGCTGAGGTTTGTGGAGGTTGCCAAGGACGAGCCCTTCCGCATCAAATCGTTCACGCTGGACGAAGAGAGTGGCCGCTGGATGCTGGAGCACCAGGTGTCGTGGAGAACACTCTGTCCCGAAGCCAAGGCGTCGCCTTTGATTGCTGCCATTGATCCACTCAGCGCCGACTTGCTGTACCTCACTGTGCCTGTGGGCAAAGGGTTCTGTGCAAGCGTGGACATGCGCTGGAAGAGACAGGTTGAGTCTGTGGAGTTAGGGCGTGGTGTCAATCCAAGCAAGTGCATCTCAAGCTTCGTTCTGCCATGTGTGCTCCCCTCATTTCTCGGATCAAGCCCGATTCCAGGTGATCACAGTGACCCATTTCTCTTTAGTTGCAATGCAATCATGTCTATCTAAGTGTTTGAGTACTGCCTTTAGTTGCAATGGAGTGGGCTAAGATTGTAGACAATGCAGTGATCTCTTACTGGTCACTAAGATATCATCCCATAAGCTGTAATCAATCATATCCAAAACACAAATTATTATCCCACTTCTGCCCCTGTTTATTTTCTTGGGTTCAAACAATGCATTGTTCTCTTAGCCACCAATATATCATTCCGTAAGCTGTAATCAATAGTATCCAAATAGAATGGGACCTTTCTTTGATTTGAAACTTCCAAATCGAGGGTTCCCTTGAAACATTTTCATGGTGGTGTAGTGATTTTGAACAGAAACTTTTACAAGGTTCTGGTTGCTTTGACTGTACACTGTATGTTCTTCATTATATTTCCATATCTATATAATTTAGTTTGAGAAAGTAACTTAAGGAGGTGTATCCCTTTTTATAATTCCTCTACACTACTCAATCACTATCTGCCTCTAATTATTATAGTGACATCGCTTATGGGTACGATGCTGAATTCTTGAGAACCTGCTCTAATCATCATATTTCTCGCTATCTTAATTCTTGTATGCGATGCACATGAATTTATACTGTTATATATTTTGCTACATTAGTGTGTTTCTGCTGTTCAAATTATAGTATATTGATCAAATTAACCTTTTCAGGCAAGATGAACACCAAGCAAAACAAGACTTTGGCAGATTTTCTTGTTCGCTCAGACATCCCATAGGAAGGACGAAGGTACCAATTCCAGCTGATGATCTCTCTCCACTTTGTGTTAGCTCATGCATGCTTCTTTAATGATAAATTGTTGTATGATCCATTCACAATTTTAGGATGGTGCATTCCTGATACAAGTTCTCTTACTCAATTCATGCAGTTTATGGACTGAAAAAACAACTACTGCAGTTATTTTCAACTGGCTCTGTGTAGTTTCCAACATATTGCTTATAGTGTCTGGTTTGGTGCTTTAATTCAGCTAGAAATGCTTTCTGGGAACACTAGTAACACATATTCACTCCATAGAATAGTTATTGAGTGCTACCTGAACTTTGTATTCCGTTCATATTCATCTGGCAGCAACTTGCCACACAGCCAAAAGTTGTCGTGTGTGTCAACATGAACTTTCCATCCCTCCGTTCAGGTGTATTAGTGTTTCAGAACTATCAGGCACAAAGGATGCCTAGCCTTGTTCATCTGGTGATCACTGTATTAGAATCTGAAGGACATTTAGCCTTGTCATTATGTTGGCCGTTTTCTTCCCTTTTCCTGAATATTATAACCAGCTGATTAAAACCTGAAACTGAAGCTTGATCTTCAATAAAATTGACCACGGTCTAATTTTATGCTACAGCCAGGCCTTGGATAGAAAATAAACGTGTTATCCAGGTGACCAGGTGATATTTCACTATATTATTTCAGTTTTAGAAATGCACATTGATGGATTATAGTAGCGTTTCTGTTTACTGAATTTCGTTTTGCTGTTTTTCCATATCGCTCATTCTGTTGACGTGTTTACTCAAATGTGCCTAATGTTTCTTCTTTTTGTTTTCAGGTTTCTCAGAACTACAGATGCTGCTCTATAATCAATTAGGAAGTTTTTTTTTGTGGGGTAATCAATTAGGAAGCTGATGGCGGTAGCTTACAGAACTCTCATTTTGGGGGAAATCTGGAGATGTCTTGGTCTGATGGAGTTTCGTGATCAACTTACTGTATCCCGTTTTTAGGGCAAATCGTGGAGATTTTCTAGGTGATAGATTCACAGCAGAGCATTCCAGCAAATTTGCAAAATTAATCAGCATGTAACATCCATCACCGAACGTTGTGTATGCTGTGTTTAGTAGCTAGATGATACATTCTTAGGGAAAGATTGCTGCTTGGACATGTTTAATGTTAGGAGAAAGCTTATTTAGGGATCTCTGTGTATGTTATCCATGCGGCATTGGTGATGTGTTCCATTTCCAATGTAGTATTAGTATTCATGCGCTGAGTATATCTGCTTTTGTGTTAATTGATGGTATATTGCTCTTGTAGCTTTACTCAAGTAAGAAAGATTAAATGTCATTTTGGCTGCCGTGCATGAATGCGTGATGATTAGGTAAATCAAGTTCATCTGTTGCTCACAACATTTTGTTGTGAATAGCACGATACCTATGAATCTATTACTTCCTGATGATGGTATAAAACCAGACGTAGGTTATTATTCAAAACGGCGAGACTATGCATTAATTTGTTATCAGTTTGTCGCTACTAGAGAGTCGATTGCCTGAACGATTCACAACATGCTTATATAGTATTGGTCAACAAATTATTTACGGTGCTTTGCTTCTTTGAAGCACGTAAAATGAAACATCATGTATTCCATCATAAGGGCAACGATGACCATTGTCGCTGAGCTATCTTCCTGCCTGAGAATCACGTTTAACTACCGATTGCTAACCACTGTAGCATATCTGGCATTGACATCACTGTAGCAAATCCGGGACGGTTTAGTCCAACTGTGTGTGCTTCGGATTCAGTGTTTCTCTTATCATTATTTTTCTGACAAGAATGTTATACCTCTTGAAATTTGCATCTTAGGATGCACACAACCAATATATTACTCCCCTCTTCCATAGTGTAGTGTGTATAGATTTTTTGAAAATTCAAACTTTGCAAACTTTGATAAAGTTTATAATTAAAGAAAACTATTTATATCTACAATACCAAATATATGAAATATGAAACTACGTCTTGCGATGAATCTAATGACATATGTTTTGTATTCTAGATGTAAAAAAATTCTTCACAAACTTGGTCAAAGTTTGTGCGGTTTGACTTTTTAAAAATATCCACTAATTATGGAACAGCGGGAGTATCAAAGAAAGGTAATGTGATGAAGACAAGAACACATAATAAAACAGTGCATGAAATGACCAAGAAAGGTCAACATATTAAAAAAAAACTATGACTAAGTGACCATCTTTTGCACTGAATGCCTTCAAGAAGGAATGAACACTTAAGTGGGGTAGGTCAAACCAGCCAAGGCTAGAGCACCAACACAAAGATAACACCTTCAACAAGGCGACAACCCAAGATTATCGTTGCCGGTTCCAAGTAGTGCACGTCAGATCACATGTTTTCACCCCAGATACAGAGTGGTGTTCTAGTCATTGTCTTGATGGCAGATCTAATTTAATAACTGATCCACTCTTTGTCAATAAAATTCACCCTTTGTCAAAAAACAATTACTCCACTCGTCACTCTAAGCGAAATCCACCATGGTGTCCTCCGGAGATAGCCACCAAGGCCACCACCGGGAACCTCCCTTGGCCGTGCATCGACTCGCCCACGATTATCATTCACATTCACATTGTAGGGACTGTGGGCTTTCTCCCTTCCATATTTCGTTACAAAGCCATAAATCAAAAATTGCCTACAAACATTAGGTTTTTGGATTGTTGAAATAATTAGCATTTTTTTCACTATTCTAGTCCAGAAAACAATCATACATGGCATTGGCAGTATTGAACTCATACTAATATCTTATCATGTATTCACGTACTACACATATAGCAGAAATATCCACACAAATAGATAGTACAACCAATATAAAATAAACAGGAGCGGGATAAATGAATTATACCCTCTAGTCGGCCAAGTCATAGCCGCTGCAGCGGCGGCAGTCTCATCGGCAGCTTTCTTCTCGGCTTCAGTGGACATGATGATGTCAAAGGAGACAATGACGTAGTCGAAGTAGTGGACAAAGACTAACAGCGGCGAGCAGTCGCTCCCCAAAACATCGTCCTTCTCCTAGTGCAGGATCACAAAGGGCGGGGGATTTGGAGGTCTGCTCTCTCGTACAACCATGCACACGGTGGACGGGATAGAATTGCTGGAAGCAACAACATCGAGTGGAATGGTGTTGGGCCTATGCACGAGGGGGTAGAGCAGATGCAATATGATCTGGGTGACGACTAAGATTGTCGACGCATCAAATATATAGTTGGTCGTGGTAGGGAGACGTGGGCTGAACTCACGCCTGGGTTGGCAACAACCCAAGATCCAGCGTCTCAGATTCGTCGCGGGTCCGTTAATGGCTCGTAATCAATTATTTGTTGCTGACAGGCAAAAAGCTCATGCATGACATAGGTCTGAGCTCGACTTGTTCATTAAACATGGCACACGAGGCGGGCGGCGGAGGAGGAGCGCGCGAGAATCACTCCTCTTCTCATGCTCCAATAGTATGTGGAAGAGGATCTCTTTTAAGGAGACCAATAACTTTCTTCACTCCCTGTCCTGGGTGGTACTAAACCTCCCACCACCTTCCTTGTCATGACACACACATCGGCATTTAAAGTTATTTCTGAAATTGTTTTATGAGCCTAAAGCCCACCTATATTTCAACAAAATCTTCTAGCACCATCAGAACTCCTTGTTAAACATCCACATGCCATGTTGAAGAGCAATTTTCTTTCCCTTTTGTTTGGCACACATATGTTAAACACGTCAATATCTACATGATCGGCACATATCTACATGACAGGCGCATCATAGGAGTTGGTTAGGTAGTTAGAGTATAATGTTTATCTCATGTACCTCTTATCTCTACCTCCTTTCTTTATCTCCAAGAATGTAATCTCAACCGTATGTATGCGCTGTTATGGGAGGTGCGCCCCATCTATATAACACGAAGTCATCGGCCTGAGAAGGCAAAACGTTCCGCTAGTTCGCACATGGTAATCAGAGCCCCATCTCTTCCCATCTACTGAGATCCCATCTACCGAGCCTAGCCATGTCTTCCTCCTCCTCCTCCGGTGCTTCCCACACCACCCTCAATGGGCAGGTCACCGAGAAGCTAACACGCACGAACTACGTGCTCTGGCGCATGCAGGTCACTCCTCATCTGCGCGGCGACGACGTCTTCGGCTACGTCGACGGCACCACACCGGAGCCGGCCAGGCTTCATGTCACCAAGGACAAGGATGGAAAAGAAAGCTCTGAGCCCAACCCTCTCCACCCAATCTGGGTCCGGGAGGATCAACAGGTGTTGGGCTACTTGCTCAGCACCCTCTCCAAGGAGGTACTCATTGTTGGGTATCGTAGCAGAATTTCAAAATTTTCTACGCATCACCAAGATCAATCTATGGAGTAATCTAGCAACAAGGGGAAGGAGAGTGCATCTACAAGGGTATGTAGATGCAACAGTGACATCATGATTTAGGTCTATGCGTAGTTTCTATGCACGAGTAGAACACAAAGTAGTTGTGGGCGTCGATATTGTCAATTTACTTGCCGTTACTAGTCTTATCTTGATTCGGCGGCATCGTGGGATGAAGCGGCCCGGACCAACCTTACACGTACGCTTACGTGAGACCGGTTCCACCGACTGACATGCACTAGTTGCATAAGGTGGCTGGCGGGTGTCTGTCTCTCCCACTTTAGTCGGATCGGATTCGATGAACAGGGTCCTTATGAAGGGTAAATAGAAATTGGCAATTCACGTTGTGGTTTTGGCGTAGGTAAGAAACGTTCTTGCTAGAAACCTATAGCAGCCACGTAAAAACTTGCAATAACAATTAGAGGACGTCTAACTTGTTTTTGCAGCAAGTGTTTTGTGATGTGATATGGCCAAAGGATGTGATGAATGATATATGTGATGTATGAGATGATCATGTTCTTGTAATAGGAATCACGACTTGCATGTCGATGAGTATGACAACCGGCAGGAGCCATAGGAGTTGTCTTTATTTATTTATGACATGTGTGTCAACATAAACGTCATGTAATTACTTTACTTTATTGCTAAAGCGTTAGCCATAGTAGTAGAAGTAATAGATGATGAGACAACTTCAAGAAGACACGATGATGGAGATCATGGTGTCATGCCGGTGACATCGATGATCATGGAGCCCCGAAGATGGAGATCAAAAGGAGCAAATGATATTGGCCATACCATGTCACTATTTGATTGCATGCGATGTTTATCATGTTTTACATCTTATTTGCTTAGAACGACGGTAGCTTAAATAAGATGATCCCTCACAATAATTTCAAGAAAGTGTTCCCCCTAACTGTGCACCGTTGCGAAGGTTCGTTGTTTCTAAGCACCACGTGATGATCGGGTGTGATAGATTCTAACGTTCGAATACAACGGGTGTAAGCCAGATTTACACACGCAATACACTTAGGTTGACTTGACGAGCCTAGCATGTACAGACATGGCCTCGGAACACGGAAGACTGAAAGGTCGAGCATGAGTCGTATAGAAGATACGATCAACATGAAGATGTTCACCGATGTTGACTAGTCCGTCTCACGTGATGATCAGACACGGCCTAGTTAACTCGGATCATGTTTCACTTAGATAACTAGAGGGATGTCTATCTGAGTGGGAGTTCATTAAATAATTTGATTAGATGAACTTAATTATCATGAACATAGTCTAAATTGTCTTTGCAAATATGTTGTAGATAAATAGCTCACGTTGTAGCTCCGTGTTTCGATACGTTCCTAGAGAAAGATTAAGTTGAAAGATATTGTAAGCAATGATGCGGACTAGGTCCGCAGTCCGAGGAGTGTCCTCACTGCTACACAGAAGGCTTACGTCTTTGATGCACCGCTCGATGTGCAAACTCCTACAACGTCATCTGTGGATGTTGTGAACACCTGACAGACACGTCCTGATGACTACTTGATAGTTTAGTGCACCATACTTCACAGCTTAGAATCGGGATTCCAATGACGTTTTTGAACGCCATAAGACATATGAGATGTTCCAAGAGCTGAAATTGGGATTTCAGGCTCATGCCCGTGTTGAGAGGTATGAGACCTCTGACAAGTTCTTTTGCCAACAAGACGGAGGAGAATAGCTCAACTAGTGAGCATGTGCTCAGAATGTCTGGGTGCTAAAATCACTTAAATCAAGTGGGAGTTAAACTTCCAGATAAGATAGTGATTGATAGAGTTCTCTAGCCACTATCACTAAGATACTAGATCTTCGTGATGAACTATGACATGCAAGGGATGGAGTTGATCCCGGAGCTGTTCGCGGTGCTTAAGACCGCAAAAGGTGGAAATCAAGAAGGAGCATCAAGTGTTGATGGTTTAACAAGACCACTGGTTTCCAGAAGGGCAAGGGCTAGAAGGGAAACTTCATGGATGGCAAACCAGTTGCCGCTCCAGTGAAGGAACCCAAGGTTGAACCCAAACCCGAGACTAAGTGCTTCTATTGTAAGGGGAACGGTCACTGGTAGCGGAATTACCCCAAATGCATGGTAGCTAAGAAGGCTGGCAACTTCAACAAAATTTATACGTGTCATTTATGTGTACCTCACCAGTACTCCTGGTAGCACCGGGGTATTGGATACCGGTTCAGTTGCTATTATTGGTGACTTGAAGCAAAAGCTACGGACTAAACGGAGACTGGCTAAGGGCGAGGTGACGATGTGTGTTGGAAGTGTTTCCAAAGCTGATGAGATCACCATCGCACGCTCCATCTGCCTTCGGGGTTAGTATTGAACCTAGATAAATGTTATCAGGTGTCTACGTTGAGCATGAATATGATTAGATCATGTTCATTGCAATACGGTCATTCATTTAAGTTAGAGAATAATGGTTATTCTGTTTACATGAATGATACCTTTCATGGTCATGCACCCTATGTGAATGGTTCATTGAATCTCAGTCGTGGTAATACACATGTTCACGCCAAAAGATGTAGAGTTAATAATGATAGTACCACTTTCTTGTGGCACTGCCGCTTAGGTCATATTGGTGTAAGATGCATGAAGAAACTCCATGTCAATGGATGTTTGGAGTCACTTGATTTTGAATCACTTGACACATGCGAGCCATGCCTCATGGGTAGGATGACTAAGACCCCGTTTTCAGGTACAATGAAAGGGACAAGTGACTTGTTGGAAATCATGCATGCTGATGCGTGTGATCCAATGAGAATTGAAGCGTGCGGTGGATATCGCTATTTTCTAATCTTCACTGACGATTTGGGTAGATATAGGTATATCTACTTAATGAAGCAAAAGTCTGAAACGTTTGAAAAGTTCAAGCGATTTCAGAGTGAAGTTAAGAATCATCATAACAATAAGATCATGTTCCTACGATCTGATCAAAAGGGGATTTTCTAAGTTATGAGTTTGGCAATCACTTAAGACATTGTGGAATTGTTTCACAGTTGAAGCCACCTGGAACACCACAAGGTAATGGTGTGTCCGGACGTCGTAATCGAACCTTATGAGATATGGTGCGATCTATGATGTCTCTTACCAATCTACCGTTTTCATTTTGAGGTTATGCGTTAGAGACAGTTGCATTCACTTTAGATAGGACACCATCTAAGTCCGTTGAGACGACGTCATATGAACATTGGTTTGGCAAGAAACCAAAGTTGTCGTTTCTTAATGTTTGGGGCTACGATGCTTATGGCTTCAGCCGGAAAAAGCTCGAACCCAAAGCGGACAAATACATCTTCATAGGATACCCAAAGGTAACAGTTGGGTATACCTTCTATCTCAGATCCAAGGGCAAAAATGTTTGTCGCCAAGAACAGGTCCTTTCTCGAGAAGGAGTTTCTCTCGAAAGAATTGAGTGAGAGGAAGGTAGAACTTGATGAGGTTGTCGAACCTTTACTTCAACCAGAGAGTGATGCAACATAGAAAGATGTTTTCTGTGGCGCCTACGTCTGTTGAATAGGAAGTTAATGATAGTGATCATGAAGCTTCGGATCAAGTTGCTATCGAACCTCGTAGGTCGACAAGGATATGTACTACTCCTAAGTGGTACGGTAATCCTGTCTTAGATATCATGTTGTTAGACAACAATGAACCTATGAGCTATGGAGAAGCGATGGTGGGCCCGTATTTCGAAAAATGGTTAGAAGCCATGAAGTCCGAGATAGGATCCATATATCAGAACAAAGTATGGACTTTGGTGGACTTGCCCGATGATCGGCAAGCCATTGAGATAAATGGATCTTTAAGAAGAAGACGGACGTGGGCGGTAATGTTACCGTCTATGAATCTCGACTTGTGGGAAAGAGTCTTTTCACAAGTTCAAGGAGTTGACTACGATAAGAATTTCTCACCCGTAGCGATGCTTAAGTCCGTCGGAATCATGTTAGCATTAGCTGTATTTTTCGATTATGAAATCTTACAGATGGATGTCAAAATAAGTTTTCTTACCAAGTTTTCGTAAGAAAAGTTGTATGGGATACAATAAAAGGTTTTGTCGATCCTAAGGATGCTAAAAGGTATGCTGGCTCCAGCAATCATTCTATGGACTAGAGCAAGCATCTCGGAATCGGAATATATGTTTTGATGGAGTGATCAAAGCTTTTAGGTTTATACAATGTTTGATAGAAACTTGTATTTACAAGAAAGTGAGTGGGAGCACTACAACATTTCTGATAAGTATATGTGGATGACATATTGTTGATCCGAAATAATGTAGAATTTCTGGAAAGCATAAACGGTTGTTTGAAGAGTGATTTTCAAAGGAAGACCTGGTACATATTGGGCATCAAGATCTATAGAAATAGATCAAGACGTCTAATGATACTTTCAAAGAACGCACACCTTGACATGTTTTTGAAGGAGTTCAAAATAGATCAGTCAAAGAAGGGGTTCTTACCTGAGTTGTAAGGTGTGAAGTTGAGTAAGACTCAAAGCTTGACCACGGCAGAAGAAAGAGGAAGGACGAAGGTCGTCCCCTATGCTTTTGTCATAGGCTCTATACGGTGTGCCATGCTGAAGTACCGCACCTGATGTGTGCCTTGCCATATGTCTGGCAAGAGGGTACAAAGGTGATCTAGGAGTAGATCACCAGATAGCGGTCAAAATTGTCCTTAGAGGAATAAGGAAATGTTTCTCGGTTATGGAGGTGATAAAGAGTTCGACGTAAAGAGTTACGTCGATGCAAGCTTAACACCTATCCGGATAGCTCTGAGTAGAGATACCGGATACGTATAATGGAGCAACAATTTGGAATAGCTCCAAGTGGAACGTGGTAGCAGCATCTACGATATAAAGTTTTGCGAAATACATAGGGATCTGAATATGGCAAGACCCGTTGACTACAACCTCTCTCACAAGCATAACATGATCAAACCCAGAACTCATCGAGTGTTAATCACATAGTGATGTGAACTAGATTATTCAGTCTAGTAAACTCTTTGGATGTTGGTCACATGGCGATGTGACCTGTGAGTGTTAATCCCATGGCGATGTGAACTAGATTATTGACTCTAGTGCAAGTGGGAGACTGTTGGAAATATGCCCTAGAGGCAATAATAAATTAGTTATTATTATTATTATTATATTTCATTGTTCATGATAATCATTTATTATCCATGCTAGAATTGTATTGATAGGAAACTCAGATACATGAGTGGATACATAGACAACACCATGTCCCTAGTAAGCCTCTAGTTGACTAGCTCGTTGATCAATAGATGGTTACAATTTCCTGACCATGGACATTGGATGTTGTTGATAACGGGATCACATCATTAGGAGAATGATGTGATGGACAAGACCCAATCCTAAGCCTAGCACAAGATCGTTTAGTTCGTTTGCTAAAGCTTTTCTAATGTCAAGTATCATTTCCTTAGACCATGAGATTGTGCAACTCCCGGATACCGTAAGAGTGCTTTGGGTGTGCCAAATGTCACAACGTAACTGGGTGGCTATAAAGGTACACTATAGGTATCTCCGAAAGTGTCTGTTGGGTTGGCACGAATCGAGACTGGGATTTGTCACTCCGTGTAAACGGAGAGGTATCTCTGGGCCCACTCGATAGGACATCATCATAATGTGCACAATGTGACCAAGGAGTTGATCACGGGATGATGTGCTACGGAACGAGTAAAGAGACTTGCCGGTAATGAGATTGAACAAGGTATCGGGATACCGACGATCGAATCTCAGGCAAGTATCGTACCGCTAGACAAAGGTAATTGTATACGGGATTGATTAAGTCCTTGACATCGTGGTTCATCCGATGAGATCATCGTGGAGCATGTGGGAGCCAACATGGGTATCCAGATCCCGCTGTTGGTTATTGACCGGAGAGTTGTCTCGGCCATGTCTGCATGACTCCCGAACCCGTAGGGTCTACACACTTAAGGTTTGATGACGCTAGGGTTATAGGGAAAGTATGTACGCGGTTACCGAATGTTTTTCGGAGTCCCGGACGAGATCCCGGACGTCACGAGGAGTTCCGGAATGGTCCGGAGGTAAAGATTGATATATAGGAAGTATGGTTTTGGCCACCGGAAGTGTTCCGGGCATCACCGGTAGTGTACCGGGACCACCGGAGGGGTCCGGGGGTCCACCGGGAGGGGCCACCAGCACCGGAGGCATACATGGGCCAAGTGTGAGAAGGGACCAGCCCCTAAGTGGGCTGGGGTGCCTCCCCATCAAGGCCCATGCGCCTAAGGGGAAGAGGGGGCAAACCCTAAGGGCAGATGGGCCCTAAGGCCCATGCCTGGTGCGCCTCCCTCTCCCCTCCACTTGGTCGCCACCCTACATGGGGATTGGGGATGCCGCCACCCCTAGGGTGGAAACCCTAGGTGGGGGCGCAGCCCTCCCTCTCCCCCTATATATAGTGGAGGCAAAGGGCCAACCCAACACATGAAGTTCCTCCCCTGTTGGCGCAACCCTACCCCTCTCCCTCCTCGTCTCTCGTAGTGCTTGGTGAAGCCCTGCTGGAGTCCCGCGCTCCTCCACCACCACCACGCCGTCGTGATGCTTCTGGATGGAGTCTTCCCCAACCTCTCCTTCTCCCCTTGCTGGATCAAGGCGTAGGAGACATCACCAGGCTGTACGTGTGTTGAACGCGGAGATGCCGTCCGTTCGGCACTAGGATCATCGGTGATTTGGATCACGACGAGTACGACTCCATTAACCCCGTTCACTTGAACGCTTCCGCTTAGCAATCTACAAGGGGGCTGGTCCCTTCTCACACTTGGCCCATGTATGCCTCCGGGGCTGGTGGCCCCTCTCGGTGGACCCCCGGACCCCTCCGGTGGTCCCGGTACACTATCGGTGATGCCCGGAACACTTCCGGTGGCCAAAACCATACTTCCTATATATCAATCTTTACCTCCGGACCATTCCAGAACTCCTCGTGACGTCCAGGATCTCATCCAGGACTCCGAAAAACATTCGGTAACCGCGTACATACATTCCCTATAACCCTAGCGTCATCGAACCTTAAGTGTGTAGACCCTACGGGTTCGGGAGTCATGCAGACATGGCCGAGACAACTCTCCGGTCAATAACCAACAGCGGGATCTGGATACCCATGTTGGCTTCCACATGCTCCACGATGATCTCATCGGATGAACCACGATGTCAAGGACTTAATCAATCCCGTATACAATTCCCTTTGCCTAGCGGTACGATACTTGCCCGAGATTCGATCGTCGGTATCCCGATACCTTGTTCAATCTCATTACCGGCAAGTCTCTTTACTCGTTCCGTAGCACATCATCCCGTGATCAACTCCTTGGTCACATTGTGCACATTATGATGATGTCCTACCGAGTGGGCCTAGAGATACCTCTCCGTTTACATGGAGTGACAAATCCCAGTCTCGATTCGTGCCAACCCAACAGACACTTTCGGAGATACCTGTAGTGTACCTTTATAGCCACCAAGTTACGTTGTGACGTTTGGCACACCCAAAGCACTCCTACGGTATCCGGGAGTTGCACAATCTCATGGTCTAAGGAAATGATACTTGACATTAGAAAAGCTTTAGCAAACGAACTACACGATCTTGTGCTAGGCTTAGGATTGGGTCTTGTCCATCACATCATTCTCCTAATGATGTGATCCCGTTATCAACGACATCCAATGTCCATGGTCAGGAAACTGTAACCATCTATTGATCAACGAGCTAGTCAACTAGAGGCTTACTAGGGACATGGTGTTGTCTATGTATCCACACATGTATCTGAGTTTCCTATCAATACAATTCTAGCATGGATAATAAACGATTATCATGAACAATGAAATATAATAATAATAATAACTAATTTATTATTGCCTCTAGGGCATATTTCCAACACTCATCGCGGTGACCACGGTCACCACGGCGCACGCGCTCTGGACAACGGTGGCAGGTATGTTTTCCTCGCAGTCCATGAGCCGCGTGAATAACATCAGGACGACGCTCATAAACACGCAGAAGGGCAACCAGACGGTTGCCGCCTACTTCGCCTCTCTCCGTGGCCTCGCCGACGAGCTTGCAGCTGCGGGGAAGGCCATCCAAGATGACAAACTCATCTCCTACATCATCCACGGCCTCGACATCGACTACTAGCCCCTCGTCTCCGCCCTCGATGCACGCGTCACGCCAGTCTCCCTCGATGAGCTCTACGCCATGCTCAGCAATTTCGACCAGCGCATGGCCCAGTTTAATCACTCGGGCAGCGGCGGCTTCCGCTCCTCTGCCAACGCCGCGGTGCGTGGCCGTGGTGGTGGATCACGTGGCCGTGGCTCCTCTCGCGCCAAAGGGCGATCTGGAGGACACGGTGGTGGTGGAAACAGTGGCGGTGGCAACAGCCGCTATGGTGCATCCCGCGGTCGTCGTGGTGGTGGTCCACCTCGGGCCCGACCAGAGATGCCTCGCTGCCAGATTTGCGGTAAGCCAGGGCACACCGCGAAGGATTGCTGGTACCGTTATGATGAAGATGACGAGGACTCCCAAGATGAAGAAAAAGTGGCTGCCACGACTGATGGATCCTACGACATCGACACAAATTGGTACGTTGATAGCGGCGCCACCAACCACATCACCAATGAGCTTGAGAAGGTCACGATGAAAGAAAAGTACCGTGGCAAGGATCACATCCACACGGCAAATGGAGAAGGTGTGCAGATTTGTCACATTGGTCATTCTACTTTTCGTACCCCTCACCGTCCAATTCATCTCAAGAAAAATTTGCATGTCCCTAGTGCTGCTAAAAGTCTCCTCTCCGTTCATAGAATTGCACTTGATAATCATGTTTTCCTCGAATTTCATCCTTATTTCTTTTTGATCAAGGACCAGGCCACGAAGAAGGTTCTCTATCGAGGTAGATGTATTCGAGGGCTTTACCCGTTGATTCCGGAGCTTATGAGACTCAATAAACAAGCCAATGGTGTTGTCAAAGTTTCATCAACACAGTGGCACGATCGATTAGGGCATGCTGCTTTTTCTTTAGTTGAAAGATTGCTTAGGAAAAATAAACTCCCATTTGTTGGTGAGCAAAATGTCGAAACTATTTGTGATTCCTGTCAATGTGCTAAAAGTCATCAATTACCTTATCCAGTATCTACTAGTGTCTCTACCAAATCTCTTCAATTGATCTTTTCTGATGTGTGGGGTCCTGCTCCCACTTCTGTTGGTAGACACGAGTATTATGTAAGATTTATAGATGACTATAACAAGTTTGTGTGGATTTACCTTCTCAAAAAGAGATCCAATGTCTTTCAAGTTTTTCAAAACTTTCAAGCCTTAGTTGAACAAAAATTAGCAAAATTATTGCAGTCCAATCGGACTGGGGGGGAGTATGAAAAACTCAACTCCTTCTTCCAAACACTTGGCATATCACACCATGTATCATGCCCTCATGCCCATCAACAGAATGGCTCCGCTGAACGGAAGCACAGACACATAGTTGAGGTCGGGCTAGCTCTCCTGGCAGGAGCCTCCATGCCCCTCAAGTTTTGGGATGAGGCCTTTCTTACTATTGTTCACATCATTAATATGCTTCCTAGTCGAGTCATCAACAATCAAACTCCAGTAGAAAGACTTCTTCACACCAAACCAGACTATAAATCTCTTCGCGTATTTGGGTGTGCTTGTTGGCCCAATCTTCGCCCATACAACAAAAGAAAACTCATGCTTCGCTCAAAACAATGTGCTTTTCTAGGGTATAGCCCTCAACACAAAGGTGTCAAGTGCTTAGATATATCCACTGGACGTGTCTATATATCTCGTGACGTAATTTTTGACAAAAAAATTTTTCCTTTCGCCACCCTACACCCAAACGCCGGTGCTCGACTCCGAGAAGAAATTCTCCTCCTGTCTACTCATCTTTGTAAGGACACATTTATCCCTAAGTGTTTTGGTGATTGATGACAACGCATTTGCGGACTAATCGTGTGCCATGAGTATTCCAGACACTTCTTTGCTAGGCACAAGACGATTGGGTGCCCCTCGAAGACTGACGAAGACGACGTCTTTTCTATGTTTCTTTTTGGTGGATTTGAGTCATAGGAAAGCCGTACTATTAAGAGGGGGTCCGCGTTAGAAAGGTTTGGGTGGAATCATCACGTACACGTCTCCTTCTTCTCCCCTCCCTCTTCCTTGGAGCTTCCTCCGTTTTCTTGCCTCCCTTGTCTGGCTGCCGTTGTTGGTTGCGCTAGTACTGCTCCCAGGTCAACGGTAGTACCGTAGGCATCCGCGGTAGTACCGTGCGGTGGCGCGGTAGTACCGCAGGTGCCCACGGTAGTACTGAAGGAAATATGCCCTAGAGGCAATAATAAAGTTATTATTTATTTCCTTATAATCATGATAAATGTTTATTATTCATGCTAGAATTGTATTTTCCGGAAACATAATACATGTGTGAATACATAGACAAACAGAGTGTCACTAGTATGCCTCTACTTGACTAGCTCGTTAATCAAAGATGGTTATGTTTCCTAACCATGAACAATGAGTTGTTATTTGATTAACGAGGTCACATCATTAGTAGAATGATCTGATTGACATGACCCATTCCATTAGCTTAGCACCTGATCGTTTAGTATGTTGCTATTGCTTTCTTCATGACTTATACATGTTCCTATGACTATGAGATTATGCAACTCCCGTTTACCGGAGGAACACTTTGGGTACTACCAAACGTCACAACGTAAATGGGTGATTATAAAGGAGTACTATAGGTGTCTCCAATGGTCGATGTTGGGTTGGCGTATTTCGAGATTAGGATTTGTCACTCCGATTGTCGGAGAGGTATCTCTGGGCCCTCTCGGTAATACACATCACATAAGCCTTGCAAGCATTACAACTAATATGTTAGTTGTGAGATGATGTATTACGGAACGAGTAAAGAGACTTACCGGTAACGAGATTGAACTAGGTATTGGATACCGACGATCGAATCTCGGGCAAGTAACATACCGATGACAAAGGGAACAACGTATGTTGTTATGCGGTCTGACCGATAAAGATCTTCGTAGAATATGTAGGAGCCAATATGGGCATCCAGGTCCCGCTATTGGTTATTGACCAGAGACATGTCTCGGTCATGTCTACATTGTTCTCGAACCCGTAGGGTCCGCACGCTTAAGGTTACGATGACAGTTATATTATGAGTTTATGCATTTTGATGTACCGAAGGTTGCTCGGAGTCCCGGATGTGATCACGGACATGACGAGGAGTCTCGAAATGGTCGAGACATAAAGATTGATATATTGGAAGCCTATGTTTGGACATCGGAAGTGTTCCGGGTGAAATCGGGATTTTACCGGGTTACCGGGAGGTTACCGGAACCCCCCGGGAACCACATGGGCCTTCATGGGCCTTAGTGGAAAGGAGAAAGGGGCAGCCCAAGGGGGCTGCGCGCCTCCCCCCTTCTCCTAGTCCTATTAGGACTAGGAGAGGTGGCCGGCCACCCCTCTCCCTCTTTCCCCCTTGGGAATCCTAGTTGGAATAGGATTGGAGGGGAGTCCTACTCCCGGTAGGAGTAGGACTCCTCCTGCGCCTCCTCCTCCTGGCCGGCGCACCCTCCCCCCTTGGCTCCTTTATATACTGAGGCAGGGGCACCTCTAAACACACAAGTTAACACAAGTTGATCCACGTGATCGATTCCTTAGCCGTGTGCGGTGCCCCCTGCCACCATATTCCTCGATAATACTGTAGCGGAGTTTAGGCGAAGCCCTGCTGCTGTAGTTCATCAAGATCGTCACCACGCCATCGTGCTGACGAAACTCTTCCCCGACACTTTGCTGGATCGGAGTCCGGGGATCGTCATCGAGCTGAACGTGTGCTCGAACTCGGAGGTGCCGTAGTTTCGGTGCTTGATCGGTTGGATCGTGAAGACGTACGACTACTTCCTCTATGTCGTGTCATCGCTTCCGCAGTCGGTCTGCGTTGGGTACGTAGACAACACTCTCCTCTCGTTGCTATGCATCACATGATCCTGTGTGCGCGTAGGAAATTTTTTGAAATTACTACGAAACCCAACAGTGGTATCAGAGCCTAGGTTAATGATGTTGATGTTATATGCACGAGTAGAACACAAGTGAGTTGTGGACGATACAAGTCATACTGCCTACCAGCATGTCATATTTTGGTTCAGCGGTATTGTTGGACGAGACGACCCGGACCAACCTTACGCGTACGCTTACGCGAGACCGGTTCCCTCGACGTGCTTTGCACAGAGATGGCTTGCGGGCGACTGCCTCTCCAACTTTAGTTGAACCAAGTATGGCTACGCCCGGTCCTTGCGAAGGTTAAAACGGAGTCTATTTGACAAACTATCGTTGTGGTTTTGATGCGTAAGTGAGATTGGTTCTTACTTAAGCCCGTAGCAGCCACGTAAAACATGCAACAACAAAGTAGAGGACGTCTAACTTGTTTTTGCAGGGCATGTTGTGATGTGATATGGTCAAGGCATGATGCTGAATTTTATTGTATGAGATGATCATGTTTTGTAACCAAGTTATCGGCAACTGGCAGGAGCCATATGGTTGTCGCTTTATTGTATGCAATGCAATCGCGATGTAATGCTTTACTTTATTACTAAACGGTAGTGATAGTCGTGGAAGCATAAGATTGGCGAGACGACAACGATGCTACGATGGAGATCAAGGTGTCGCGCCGGTGACGATGGTGATCATGACGGTGCTTCGGAGATGGAGATCACAAGCACAAGATAATGATGGCCATATCATATCACTTATATTGATTGCATGTGATGTTTATCTTTTTATGCATCTTATCTTGCTTTGATTGACGGTAGCATTATAAGATGATCTCTCACTAAATTATCAAGAAGTGTTCTCCCTGAGTATGCACCGTTGCAAAAGTTCTCGTGCTGAGACACCACGTGATGATCGGGTGTGATAGGCTCTACGTTCAAATACAACGGGTGCAAAACAGTTGCGCACGCAGAATACTCAGGTTAAACTTGACGAGCCTAGCATATGCAGATATGGCCTCGGAACACGGAGACCGAAAGGTCGAGCGTGAATCATATAGTAGATATGATCAACATAATGATGTTCACCGATGAAACTACTCCATCTCACGTGATGATCGGACATGGTTTAGTTGATTTGGATCACGTGATCACTTAGAGGATTAGAGGGATGTCTATCTAAGTGGGAGTTCTTTAATAATATGATTAATTGAACTTAAAATTTATCATGAACTTAGTCCCTGATAGTATCTTGCTTGTTTATGTTGATTGTAGATAGATGGCTCGTGCTGTTGTTCCGTTAAATTTTAATGCGTTCCTTGAGAAAACAAAGTTGAAAGATGATGGTAGCAATTACACGGACTGGGTCCGTAACTTGAGGATTATCCTCATTGCTGCACAGAAGAATTACGTCCTGGAAGCACCGCTGGGTGCCAGGCCTGCTGCTGGAGCAACGCCAGATGTTATGAACGTCTGGCAGAGCAAAGCTGATGACTACTCGATAGTTCAGTGTGCCATGCTTTACGGCTTAGAATCGGGACTTCAACGACGTTTTTGAACGTCATGGAGCATATGAGATGTTCCAGGAGTTGAAGTTAATATTTCAAGCAAATGCCCGGATTGAGAGATATGAAGTCTCCAATAAGTTCTATAGCTGCAAGATGGAAGAGAACAGTTCTGTCAGTGAGCATATACTCAAAATGTCTGGGTATAATAATCACTTGATTCAATTGGGAGTTAATCTTCCAGATGATTGCGTCATTGACAGAATTCTCCAATCACTGCCACCAAGCTACAAGAGCTTCGTGATGAACTATAATATGCAAGGGATGAACAAGACTATTCCCGAGCTCTTCGCAATGCTAAAAGCTGTGGAGGTAGAAATCAAGAAGGAGCATCAAGTGTTGATGGTTAACAAGACCACTAGTTTCAAGAAAAAGGGCAAAGGGAAGAAAAAGGGGAACTTCAAAAAGAACGGCAAGCAAGTTGTTGCTCAAGAGAAGAAACCCAAGTCTAGACCTAAGCCTGAAACTGAGTGCTTCTACTGCAAGCAGACTGGTCACTGGAAGCGGAACTGCCCCAAGTATTTGGCGGATAAGAAGGATGGCAAGGTGAACAAAGGTATATGTGATATACATGTTATTGATGTGTACCTTACCAATGCTCGCAGTAGCACCTGGGTATTTGATACTGGTTCTGTTGCTAATATTTGCAACTCGAAACAGGGACTACAGAATAAGCGGGCACTGGCAAAGGACGAGGTGACGATGCGCGTGGGAAACGGTTCCAAAGTCGATGTGATCGCGGTCGGCACGCTACCTCTACATCTACCTTCGGGATTAATATTAGACCTAAATAATTGTTATTTGGTGCCAGCGTTGAGCATGAACATTATATCTGGATCTTGTTTAATGCGAGACGGTTATTCATTTAAATCAGAGAATAATGGTTGTTCTATTTATATGAGTAATATCTTTTATGGTCATGCACCCTTGAAGAGTGGTCTATTCTTACTAAATCTCGATAGTAGTAATACACATATTCATAATGTTGAAACCAAAAGATACAGAGTTGATAATGAAAGTGCAACTTATTTGCGGCACTGTCGTTTAGGTCATATCGGTGTAAAACGCATGAAGAAACTCCATACTAATGGACTTTTGGAACCACTTGATTATGAATCACTTGGTACTTGCGAACCGTGCCTCATGGGCAAGATGACTAAAACACCGTTCTCCGGTACTATGGAGAGAGCAACAGATTTGTTGGAAATCATACATACCGATGTATGTGGTCCGATGAATATTGAGGCTCGTGGCGGATATCGTTATTTTCTCACCTTCACAGATGATTTGAGCAGATATGGATATATCTACTTAATGAAGCATAAGTCTGAAACATTTGAAAAGTTCAAAGAATTTCAGAGTGAAGTTGAAAATCATCGTAACAAGAAAATAAAGTTTCTACGATCTGATCGTGGAGGAGAATATTTGAGTTACGAGTTTGGTGTACATTTGAAAAACTGTGGAATAGTTTCGCAACTCACGCCCCCCGGAACACCACAGCGTAATGGTGTGTCCGAACGTCGTAATCGTACTTTACTAGATATGGTGCGATCTATGATGTCTCTTACAGATTTACCGCTATCATTTTGGGGATATGCTTTAGAGACGGCCGCATTCACGCTAAATAGGGCACCATCAAAATCCGTTGAGATGACGCCTTATGAACTATGGTTTGGCAAGAAACCGAAGTTGTCGTTTCTTAAAGTTTGGGGCTGCGATGCTTATGTGAAAAAGCTTCAACCTGATAAGCTCGAACCCAAATCGGAGAAATGTGTATTCATAGGATACCCAAAGGAAACTGTTGGGTACACCTTCTATCACAGATCCGAAGGCAAAACATTCGTTGCTAAGAATGGATCATTTCTAGAGAAGGAGTTTCTCTCGAAAGAAGTGAGTGGGAGGAAAGTAGAACTTGACGAGGTAACTGTACCTGCTCCCTTACTGGAAAGTAGTTCATCACAGAAAACTGTTTCAGTGACACCTACACCAGTTAGTGAGGAAGCCAATGATAATGATCATGAAACTTCAGATCAAGATACTACTGAACTTCGTAGATCAACCAGAGTAAGATCTGCACCAGAGTGGTACGGTAATCCTGTTCTGGAGGTCATGCTACTAGATCATGATGAACCTACGAACTATGAAGAAGCGATGGTGAGCCCAGATTCCGCAAAGTGGCTAGAAGCCATGAAATCTGAGATGGGATCCATGTATGAGAACAAAGTATGGACTTTGGTTGACTTGCCCGATGATCGGCAAGCGATTGAGAATAAATGGATCTTTAAGAAGAAGACTGACGCTGATGGTAATGTTACTGTCTACAAAGCTCGACTTGTCGCAAAAGGTTTTCGGCAAGTTCAAGGAATTGACTACGATGAGACCTTCTCACCCGTAGCGATGCTTAAGTCCGTCCGAATCATGTTAGCAATTGCCGCATTTTATGATTATGAAATTTGGCAAATGGATGTCAAAACTGCATTCCTGAATGGATTCCTGGAAGAAGAGTTGTATATGATGCAACCAGAAGGTTTTGTCGATCCAAAGGGAGCTAACAAAGTGTGCAAGCTCCAGCGATTCATTTATGGACTGGTGCAAGCCTCTCGGAGTTGGAATAAACGTTTTGATAGTGTGATCAAAGCATTTGGTTTTATACAGACTTTTGGAGAAGCCTGTATTTACAAGAAAGTGAGTGGGAGCTCTGTAGCATTTCTGATATTATATGTGGATGACATATTACTGATTGGAAATGATATAGAATTTCTGGATAGCATAAAGGGATACTTGAATAAAAGTTTTTCAATGAAAGACCTCGGTGAAGCTGCTTACATATTAGGCATTAAGATCTATAGAGACAGATCAAGACGCTTAATTGGACTTTCACAAAGCACATACCTTGACAAAATTTTGAAGAAATTCAAAATGGATCAAGCAAAGAAAGGGTTCTTGCCTGTGTTACAAGGTGTGAAATTGAGTAAGACTCAATGCCCGACCACTGCAGAAGATAGAGAGAATATGAAAGATGTTCCCTATGCATCAGCCATAGGCTCTATTATGTATGCAATGCTGTGTACCAGACCTGATGTGTGCCTTGCTATAAGTTTAGCAGGGAGGTACCAAAGTAATCCAGGAATGGATCACTGGACAGCGGTCAAGAACATCCTGAAATACCTGAAAAGGACTAAGGATATGTTTCTCGTATATGGAAGTGACAAAGAGCTCAACGTAAAAGGTTACGTTGATGCAAGCTTTGACACTGATCCGGACGATTCTAAATCGCAAACCGGATACGTGTTTACATTAAACGGTGGAGCTGTCAGTTGGTGCAGTTCTAAACAAAGCGTCGTAGCGGGATCTACATGTGAAGCGGAATACATAGCTGCTTCGGAAGCAGCAAATGAAGGAGTCTGGATGAAGGAGTTCATATCCGATCTAGGTGTCATACCTAGTGCATCGGGTCCAATGAAAATCTTTTGTGACAATACTGGTGCAATTGCCTTGGCAAAGGAATCCAGATTTCACAAAAGGACCAAACACATCAAGAGACGCTTCAACTCCATCCGGGATCTAGTCCAGGTGGGAGACATAGAGATTTGCAAGATACATACGGATCTGAATGTTGCAGACCCGTTGACTAAGCCTCTTCCACGAGCAAAACATGATCAGCACCAAAGCTCTATGGGTGTTAGATTCATTACAGTGTAATCTAGATTATTGACTCTAGTGCAAGTGAGAGACTGAAGGAAATATGCCCTAGAGGCAATAATAAAGTTATTATTTATTTCCTTATAATCATGATAAATGTTTATTATTCATGCTAGAATTGTATTTTCCGGAAACATAATACATGTGTGAATACATAGACAAACAGAGTGTCACTAGTATGCCTCTACTTGACTAGCTCGTTAATCAAAGATGGTTATGTTTCCTAACCATGAACAATGAGTTGTTATTTGATTAACGAGGTCACATCATTAGTAGAATGATCTGATTGACATGACCCATTCCATTAGCTTAGCACCTGATCGTTTAGTATGTTGCTATTGCTTTCTTCATGACTTATACATGTTCCTACGACTATGAGATTATGCAACTCCCGTTTACCGGAGGAACACTTTGGGTACTTCCAAACGTCACAACGTAAATGGGTGATTATAAAGGAGTACTACAGGTGTCTCCAATGGTCGATGTTGGGTTGGCGTATTTCGAGATTAGGATTTGTCACTCCGATTGTCGGAGAGGTATCTCTGGGCCCTCTCGGTAATACACATCACATAAGCCTTGCAAGCATTACAACTAATATGTTAGTTGTGAGATGATGTATTACGGAACGAGTAAAGAGACTTACCGGTAACGAGATTGAACTAGGTATTGGATACCGACGATCGAATCTCGGGCAAGTAACATACCGATGACAAAGGGAACAACGTATGTTGTTATGCGGTCTGACCGATAAAGATCTTCGTAGAATATGTAGGAGCCAATATGGGCATCTAGGTCCCGCTATTGGTTATTGACCAGAGACATGTCTCGGTCATGTCTACATTGTTCTCGAACCCGTAGGGTCCGCACGCTTAAGGTTACGATGACAGTTATATTATGAGTTTATGCATTTTGATGTACCGAAGGTTGTTCGGAGTCCCGGATGTGATCACGGACATGACGAGGAGTCTCGAAATGGTCGAGACATAAAGATTGATATATTGGAAGCCTATGTTTGGACATCGGAAGTGTTCCGGGTGAAATCGGGATTTTACCGGGTTACCGGGAGGTTACCGGAACCCCCCAGGAACCACATGGGCCTTCATGGGCCTTAGTGGAAAGGAGAAAGGGGCAGCCCAAGGGGGCTGCGCGCCTCCCCCCTTCTCCTAGTCCTATTAGGACTAGGAGAGGTGGCCGGCCACCCCTCTCCCTCTTTCCCCCTTGGGAATCCTAGTTGGAATAGGATTGGAGGGGAGTCCTACTCCCGGTAGGAGTAGGACTCCTCCTGCGCCTCCTCCTCCTGGCCGGCGCACCCTCCCCCCTTGGCTCCTTTATATACTGAGGCAGGGGCACCTCTAAACACACAAGTTAACACAAGTTGATCCACGTGATCGATTCCTTAGCCGTGTGCGGTGCCCCCTGCCACCATATTCCTCGATAATACTGTAGCGGAGTTTAGGCGAAGCCCTGCTGCTGTAGTTCATCAAGATCGTCACCACGCCGTCGTGCTGACGAAACTCTTCCCCGACACTTTGCTGGATCGGAGTCCGGGGATCGTCATCGAGCTGAACGTGTGCTCGAACTCGGAGGTGCCGTAGTTTCGGTGCTTGATCGGTTGGATCGTGAAGACGTACGACTACTTCCTCTACGTCGTGTCATCGCTTCCGCAGTCGGTCTGCGTTGGGTACGTAGACAACACTCTCCTCTCGTTGCTATGCATCACATGATCCTGTGTGCGCGTAGGAAAATTTTTGAAATTACTACGAAACCCAACAAGTACCGCTCCCCTGGAGCCGCACTACCGCTGCCCACCAGGCTAGTGCCGCCCCTTTGCGGTAGTAGGAGTGGATGTAATTTTTTTACATCCGCACCTACCGCGGTAGTACCGTTTTCGCCGAGCGGTAGTACCGCGCTATGCAGTCAGGCAATAGTACCGCCCCTCGGCAGTACTACTGTGTCGGGTTTTTGCTACTTCCGTTTCTTTGCGGAAGTAGGCACGGAAGTTTCCCTTCTCCCCTGGCTGGGATTTTTGCCTCGTGGTAGTACCGCATGGGGGCGCGGTAGTACCGCGCGTGCGGAAGTACCGCCCCCAGCTCGTGTGCGCCTGTTTATCAGTTCTATGCTAGGGTTGCGGCAGTACTATGGGTCGGTACGGTAGTACCGCACAGCCGTGCGGTAGTACCGTTTGGTTGCAAGCAGTAGTACCGCACGGCCTTGCGGTAGTACCACTGGCCAGGCATGGTAGTACCGCTGGCCGCGGGCTGGTTGGTGGGTAACGGTTGGATCTTTTCCACACACTATATAAGGGGCCCCCTTCTTCCCCGTTGACTCACCTCTTCTACCACTAAGCTCCATTATTGCTCCAAGCTCCATTTTTCGCCCGATCTCACTCCCTAGCCAACCAAAATTGTTGATTTGCTCGAGAGTGGTTGAGAAGGCCCCAATCTACACTTCCACCAAGAGATATTTGATTCCCCCACTAATCCCTTGCGGATCTTGTTACTCTTGGGTGTTTGAGCATCCTAGACGGTAGAGGTCACCGCGAAGCCATAGTCCATTGTGGTGAAGCTTCTTGGTGTCGTTGGGAGCCTCCAATTGAGTTGTGGAGATTGCCCCAACCTCGTTTGTAAAGGTTCGGTCGCCGCCTCCAAGGGCACCAATAGTGGAATCACGGCATCTCGCATTGTGTGAGGGCGTGAGGAGATTACGGTGGCCCTAGTGGCTTCTTTGGGAGCATTGTGCCTCCACACCGCTCCAACGGAGACGTACTTCCTCTCAAAGGGAAGATACTTCGGCAACACATCCTCGTCTCCACCATCTCCACTATTGGTTATCTCGTGCCTTTACTTGTGGAAGCTTATTTGTTTCATATATCTTGCTTGCTTGTGTTCCTACCCGTGTTGCATCATATAGGTTGCTCACCTAGTT
This sequence comes from Triticum dicoccoides, assembly GCF_002162155.2. Classification (NCBI taxonomy): domain Eukaryota; kingdom Viridiplantae; phylum Streptophyta; class Magnoliopsida; order Poales; family Poaceae; genus Triticum; species Triticum dicoccoides. The sequence goes on from NC_041380.1 coordinate 503,438,440, forward strand.
GCATATCTAGACAACCTACTTTGATGCAAAGTTTAAATTGCTAAAGAAAAGCTAAAAATTGTTAGTTGCCTATTCACTCCCCCCCCCCTCTAGTCAACCATATCGAGCCTTTCAATTGGTATTAGAGCCTCATCTCTTTATTAAGGACTTTACCGTCCAAAGAGTATGGTTGATACCGTAGACGGTGTGGAGGAACACTCCGGTGTGAATCCTATCTCGTCTACGGGCGATGGGGGAACCTCGGTCTCTCGTGAGGAGTTCAATGTGGCCTTGGAGACATTGAAAACCTCCATGACGACCGAAGTTGAGAGCACATTTACTAAATTTCTTGAGGGGCTTAAACTATCCACCGCACTGTTGAAAGTGGGTGATCCCGCCAACAAGGTGACGAATGTTATCCCCGACAAGTGGGAAGCTAGTAGTGAAAAGGCTCCTTCTTCTAGTGGTAAGAATGGCACCGACATCTTTTCCCATGTGGAACCACCACTTGTTTATGGTGGACCGATACCTTCCACTCATTTGAATCATGCCGGTCCTCCTCCTAAGATTGTGAAAAATGAGGACTTTGATTCTTGGGTTTACCGCTTTAAACGTCATTTAAATCATGTGAACACTAACCTTTTGTTACGGCATATCTCTCTCAAGGTAGTTTTGGTGATTGATGACAACATGTTTGCGGACTAATCTTGTGCTTTGAATTATTCACAGATTCTCCCCTGGCACGAGATGCCTTCTTCCCCTCGGAGTGTATTTCAAGACGGTGTAGCTCTTTCGTTTCTTTCTTGGTGGATTAGTTGCATAGAGGGCACCGTACTATCAAGAGGGGGTCCGCTGGGGTTTTGCATGGGTGGAATCATCGCGTACACATCAGCTTCTCACCCTCCGAGCATTTCCTTTCCATTGAAGAGATCTCTCCTCTCTCTTCCTTGTCCTGGCTGGGTCAAAGCGGTAGTACCGCGCACCCAGCGGTAGTACCACTGAGAAGCCACAAGCGGCAGTACCGCTCCACAGCAGTAGTACCGCCCGTGGCTCCACAGCAGTAGTACCGCTGGGGGCCTGGCACCTCCGCCTTGTCCTCAGCCTCTTTGAGAGATTTCTTCTCTCTCTTTCGCGCCCCCAGCGGTAGTACCGCACTGCCTGCGGTACTACGGCCGAAGGGTCACAAGCGGCAGTACCGCTCCGCAGCAGTACTACCGCCCTTGACCCCACTGCCGTAGTACCGCTGGGCAGTCTAGTTCCTACCGCCTCGATTCGAGAGGTCTTTTTCTCGTGTCGGGTTTTGCAGCACTAGTCACGGTTGTAGTGGCGGTAGTACCGTTCCAGGAGCGGTAGTACCGCCCTACCACCGCGGTAGTACCGCATTTGGGTCCGTTCCCTACTTGTCTCCCCAGCGCGGCAGTCCCGCTGGCTGGCGCGGCAGTATCGTTGTCCTAGCGGTAGTACCGCCCCCTCTCAGCGGTAGTACCGCCCTATGCGGGGCTGGTTGGTGGGGGGCAACGGGATTGTTGCCCCCACTATAAAAGGGAGTCCCCTTCTTCATTCTCACCTACCTCTTCCTCCCCCAAGCTCCATTTATTGCTCAAGCTCCATTAAATACTCCAAGCTCCATTTTCTCCCGATCTATCTCTCTAGCCAATCAAACTTGTTGATTTGCTCGGGAGTGGTTGAGAAGGCCCCGATGTACACTTCCACCAAGGTATTTTCGATTCCCCCACTCATCCCTAGCGGATCTTGTTACTCTTGGGTGTTTGAGCACCCTAGACGGTTGAGGTCACCTCGGAGCCATATTCCATTGTGGTGAAGCTTCGTGGTCTTGTTGGGAGCCTCCGATTAAGTTGTGGAGATTGCCCCAACCTTGTTTGTAAAGGTTCGGTCACCGCCTTCATGGGCACCAATAGTGGAATCACGGCATCTCGCATTGTGTGAGGGCGTGAGGAGAATACGGTGGCCCTAGTGGCTTCTTGGGGAGCATTGTGCCTCCATACCGCTCCAACGTAGACGTACTTCCCCTCAAAAGGAAGGAACTTCGGTAACACATCCTCGTCTTCACCGGATCCACTCTTGGTTATCTCTTACCTTTACTTGTGCAAGCTCTTTAGTGTTTCTACCCTTGCTTGCTTGTATGCTTGTTGTTATTGCATCATATAGGTTGCTCACCTAGTTGCACATCTAGACAACCTACTTTGATGCAAAGTTTAATTTGGTAAAGAAAAGCTAAAAATTGGTAGTTGCCTATTCACCCCCCCCCCCTCTAGTCAACCATATCGATCCTTTCAATTGGTATCAGAGCCTCGTCTCTTTATTAAGGACTTTACCGTCCAAAGGGTATGGTTGATACCATAGACGGTGTGGAGGAACACTCCAGTGTGAATCCGATCTCGTCTATGGGAGATGGGGGAACTTCGGTCTCTCGTGAGGAATTCAATGTGGCCTTGGAGACATTGAAAACCTCCATGACGACCGAAGTTGAAAGCATGTTTACTAAATTTCTTGAGGGGCTTAAACTATCCACCGCACCGTTGAAAGTGGGTGATCCCGCCAACAAGGTGTCGGATGCTATCCCCGACATGGGGGAAGCTAGTAGTGAAAAGGCTCCTACTTCTAGTGGCAAGAATGGCACTGGCATCTTTGCCCATGTGGAACCACCACTTGTTTATGGTGGACCGGTTCCTTCCACTCATTTGAATCATGCCGGTCCTCCCCCTAAGATTGTGAAAAATGAGGATTTTGATTCTTGGGTTTACCGCTTTAAATGTCATTTAAATCATGTGAACACTAACCTTTGGAGAATCATTGAAGAAGGTTTCTATCCACATGATCCAAGCAACTTCACTCCTCGAGAAGCCGCGGACAATCAATTCAATGAGAATGCTCTCTTCATCATTCAAGATGCAATTCCACCCGAAGACCTACCTCATCTTCGTCCCTTCGCCTTGGCCAAAGATGCATGGCATTGTGTCGTGTCTCTCTACCGGGGAAGCGCAAGCATTCAACGCTCCAACTATGAAGTGGTACAAGATGAGGCCGATGAGTTTGCAATGAAGGAAGATGAAGAACCTCGTGAGCTTTATCGGAGAGTAACCAAACTCGCGGTCTCACTACGAGATCACGGGAGAAGGGACATGGATGACAATTTGATCAAGTGCAAATTCCTCAAGGCAATGATGCCCTACCACAAGGCCATGTCCTCCTTCATTCGTCAAAGACCGGACTTCCACACTTTGACCTCAAGCGAAGTGTTGGATGAGTTTGTGGCCATGAACATTTTGGACAAGACCGCCGACAATGCGGTGCTCCGTTCTCAACGGGCAAAGAAGCCTAACCTTGCATTGAAGGCCAAGCTCACCGTGGAAGAAGAAGAAGAGGAAGAAGAGGAGAGCAACGCCAAAGATACGAAGTATGTTTATCATGAACACATGGCACTTGCTTCAAGGCAATTTTGGAGCAAGAAAAACTCGAGGCCCAACTTTAGCAAAAACAACTCGAGTGGCACAAGGGGCAAGCAACATGTAAGGACTTGCTACAATTGCGGCAACGTGAGTCATTTCGTTGTAGCCCGTATGAGAAGAGAGAAGACAATGGTGGCAAACTCATTCGAAAGGACAAGGCCAAGTCGTTCCCCAACAAGAACAACTTCACCAAGAAGACTCCTCCCAAGGCTTTGGTTGTGCAAGAAGAGTACAATGAGGATGATGACAATGATGAAGATGATGAGTCAGTTGCCATGGCCTCCGTTGCCATTGCAACAACGTCACGGGTGTCTCTCTTCGACTCACCCAACGAGAGCATCACCGCCAAGTGCCTCATGGCTAAAGCCACCAACAAGGTAACCTCCAACATCAAAACTACCATCATTAATCATCCTTCCCCAACGGATAGCATTAATGAACTTGAGGGAGCTAATGTGGAGGCTAACGAGTTTGAGGCCTTTATGGGCAAACTCAAGGGAAAAGCCAAGAAGCACTTTGTTCCTCTCTGGGAACAACTTGGTGAGGCCAATGACATGATCGAGGCTCATGAAGACACCATCTCTAAGATGGAAGGGCATAGTCATGACTATGCCGATGAGATTTCGGATCTTTCCAATGCTCTTGAGGAAGAGCGTGGTCTTCGGTTGGCTCTTGAGGAGTCACACAACATTGAACATGCTAAGTTAAAGAAAGATTATGATCATTCCCTCATTGTTTCTCGTGTGCTAAATTCCGAGAAGGCCAAACTCGGGGTTGATCTTGCTAGACTCAAAGAGGAGTTTGATATACTTGACAAGGCCCACAAGGCCTTGAAGGGTATTCACGCTAGTCTCAAGGAGTCTCATGATCAACTCCAAGTGAAGCTAACTAAGGAGAAAGCAACTTTTCCTGATATGGTTTTAATTATAATGCAAATGCTACTAACCCGTGTTGTGAGCATATACATCTTGTTGAGGAAAATGCTAAGTTGAAGGAGCAACTTGAGAGAGGTCTTGCGACTTGCATACAAGGCAAGAAGAACCTCAACGATCTCTTGATCAACCAAAAGGGAGGTGTGGCCAAGTAAGGGGTTGGGTACGTGCCCGACTCCAAGAACAAGAAGAAGAATGACAAGACCAAACGACCTCCTCCCCTCATGCAAACTTTTGTGAGGGAGGGAGAGAATGCCCCCTAGGAGAAGAAGAAGAACAATGTCAAGAAAGGCAATGTCATCCCTCCCAACAAAGCCGGCGATTTTAATCCTTCTTATGTGTTATGCCATGCTAGTGATGGGCATGTTTATGCCAAATTTGTTGGTTCTCTTCATGAGTACATTGAATGGTCTATTTGGGTTCCTAAGACCCTTGTTACTAACATCAAAGGACCCATTACAAAATGGGTACCTAAAACCAAGCATTGATCTCTTGTAGGTGTTTGCTTCCGGTGGTGGATCATGGTTGCTCGATAGCGGAGCTACAAATCATATGACCGGAAGCAAGGACTTGATGGTGGACGTGCACAAAGTTCCATCTATGCCCACCAATGTCGAGTGGGGTGACGCCTCATCCTCTAAGGTATTGGGACTTGGCAAGGTGGTCATCTCTCATGATCTCACGATCGAGAAGGTCATGCTTGTTGAGTCCCTTGCATACAATTTACTTTCTGTTCGTCATCTTGCAATCATGGGCTTTGCCACTTTCTTTGATATCGATACCGTGGCCCTCTTTTGGAGCAAGACTCTTAAAGTAGATTTTGTTGGGCATGTCGAGAACGGTCTATATGTGATTAACTTTTCGGAGCGACCCACTAAGACCGCGACATGCCTAATGGCTAAAGTTGATGTGGGATGGCTTTGGCATCGCCGTTTAGCCCATGTCAATATGAGATCTTTGCAAAGTCTCCTCAAGGGGGACCATGTCCGTGGACTAACGAATGTTAGTTTTGTTAAAGATCGTGCTTGCAGTGCCTGTATCGAAGGAAAGCTACATGAGAAGGCTCACCCTCCCACGACTATCATTTATTCAAAGAGGCCCTTGGAGCTCCTTCATATGGATCTTTTTGGGCCCCCATCCTTCGATAGTCTTGGAGGTAGGAAGTATTGCTTGGTGATTGTGGATGACTACTCAAGGTACACATGGGTGTATTTCTTCAAGAGGAAGAGCGAGACCCAACAAACCGTCATTGACTTTGCAAATGAAGCACAACGTCAATACAATGCAAAGATCTTGACAATAAGAAGTGACAACGGCACCGAGTTCAAGAACTACACCTTGGATGAATTTCTTAGTGATGAGGGAATCAGGCATCAATATTCTGCACCATACACCCCTCAACAAAACGGTGTTGCAGAGAGGAAGAACCGGACGTTGATGGATGCGGCAAGGACCATGATGGCGGAGTTCAAGTCTCCGTACAACTTTTGGGCCGAAGCCATCAACACCGCGTGTCATGCATCCAACCGGCTCTACCTCCGCAAGGGCTTGAACAAGACTCCATATGAGATACTCACCGGTAACAAGCCCAACCTCAAGTACTTCCGGGTATTCGGGTGTAAGTGTTTCATTCTCAAGAAAGGTGTTCGGTTGTCTAAATTTGAGGCTAGAGCTTATGAGGGCATATTTGTTGGTTATGCTACAAACTCTCATGCTTACCCTGTCCTCAATAAATCCATGGGACTTATTGAGGAGACGTGTAACATGGAGTTTGATGAGAATAACGGCTCCCAAGTGGAGCAAAGTGGCACTTGTGATGTAGGTGATGAAATTCCTCCTCAAGCCATAAGAAGAATGGGTGTTGGTTTCATCCTACCCATTGAGCAACCCCTTGTGGCCGAAGGAGAAGGACAATGCTCCACTCTAGTGGAGCCATCACCAACCCAAGGCCCACACGCTTCCGAAGAACAAAGTGAAGGCCCTCAACCTCATGAACAAGACCAAGGGCAAGATCATACTCAAGACGGTGTTGACACACCAAGTGATACCCAAGGTCAAGTTCTCTCCCCCGAGCAAGTTCAAGATCAAGAACAAGTTCATGACGGTGCTCAAGATGATCAAGTAACCGCTCCTCAACTCTCCATTGAGGAGGAATTAGAGCGTCGTGCCGCCAAGGTTGCTTCCAAGCTCTCCACCAAGGATCATCTCATGAAGAATGTGCTTGGAAGCTTAAGAAAGGGGGTAAGCACTCGTAGACAGTTAGCAAATTATTGTGAGCATCACGCGTTTGTCTCTTGTGTGGAACCCCACAAGGTCTATGAGGCGCTAGAAGATCCGGATTGGCTCAATGCCATGCACGAAGAACTCAACAACTTCGAGCGCAACAAAGTGTGGAGATTGGTGCCAAGGCCAACGGGGAACCACAATGTCATTGGAACCAAGTGGATATTCAAGAACAAGCAAGATGCACATGGGATTATCATTTGCGACAAGGCTCGTTTGGTAGCACAAGGCTACTCCCAAGTCGAGGGTATCGACTACGGTGAAACCTTTGCTCCCGTTGCTCGTCTTGAATCCATTCACATGTTGATTGCATATGCTTCTCATCATAACTTTAAGTTACAACAAATGGATGTGAAGAGTGCTTTTCTTAATGGTCCCATTAATGAATTGGTTTATGTCAAGCAACCCCCCGGGTTCGAGGATCCCTACTTTCCCGATAATGCGTATCAACTCGATAAGGCACTCTATGGCCTTAAACAAGCCCCACGTGCGTGGTATGACCACCTTATCAAGTTGTTACAACACCGTGGTTTTGAAGTTGGGCTAATCGACCCCACTCTTTTTACTAAGAAGGTCAAAGGGGAGTTGTTTGTGTGCCAATTATATGTTGATGATATTATCTTTGGTTCTCCTAACAAAGCTTTCAATGAGTAATTTGCCGCTCTCATGACCTCAAAGTTCGAGATGTCCTCCATGGGAGAGTTGAAGTTCTTTCTAGGGTTCAAAGTGAAGCAAAGAAGAGAAGGAACCTTCATCAATCAATCCAAATACACTCAAGACATGCTCAAGATATTCAAGCTAAGTGATGTTAAGCCGGCCTCCACTCCAATGCCCACCAAGTGCCAACTTGACTTAGATCCCAATGGTAAAGTGGTGGATCAAAAGGTATATCGTTCCATGATTGGATCCTTGCTTTACCTTTGTGCATCTAGACCGGACATCATGTTGAGTGTGGGAATTTGTGCACGGTTTCAAGCCGCACCTAAGGAATGTCACTTTGTGGCGGTCAAACGAATCTTTCGATATTTGGCTCATTCCCCAAACTTTGGCTTATGGTACCGAAGAGGATCAAACTTCAAGCTTGTAGGGTACTTGGATTCTGATTGGGTGGGAGACAAAGTGGATAGGAAGTCCACTTCCGGAGGGTGTCAATTCCTTGGTTGCTCTTTGGTAAGTTGGTCTTCCAAAAAGCAAAGTTGTGTGTCTCTCTCGTCCACTGAGGCGGAGTATGTTGCCGCCGGTAGTTGTTGTGCACAACTTCTATGGATGAGGAAAACTTTAAAGGATTACGGTGTCACTTGTGACAAAGTGCCTCTTTGGTGTGACAATGAAAGTGCCATCAAGATTTCTCTCAACCCAGTGCAACACTTCAAGACGAAGCATATTGAGATTCGGTATCACTTCATTCGGGATCACATTAGGCGAGGAGAGATCGAGCTCAACTATGTCAACACTCATGACAACCTTGCAGATATTTTCATGAGGCCCTTGGATGAAGCAAGATTTCACGAGTTAAGGCATGAGCTAAATATCATTGATTCGAGCAATGTGGCTTGAACCCGTGCACACCCTACCTCGCTCAATTTGTTGTCTAGTTTAGGTGTAGGCATGGACATAGGGGGAGTGTTGTTCTATCAATGAACTCTCCCTCCCCCCATTATGCATAAATTGATCAAGTCTTTCACTTTAGCCATTGTTGATGGCACTTGTGCTTAAGAGACGTGTTTTGGTCATGGGCCCAAGGTTAAAATCTTCGCGGTGCCATACCTTTTAACTCAAACATAGGTGGCCTCGGCCACCGCCCTCTTTTGAAGAGGTGTGTCTTGGTCGTTTGCTGGTGTGTTTTTCTCTTGCCGTTTTTGTCGTTTCGTCGAGCTAAAGCCGTGTTTGTTTAGTTGTCGTGGCGTGCTGGGCGGTACTACCGCTGGTGGTGCGCGGTACTACCGCTTATAAGCGGTACTATCGCCCCCCAGCATGGTACTACCGCTGAGGGACGGGACCAGGGGTTAAGTCGGGGCAGGGGGAGGTTTCTTCTCCCCCATACCCATTCACTTCGCCCCTCTTTTCTCTTCCTCTCTCCAGCCTCCTCTCGCCGCGGGAGAGCTCCGGCGGATCTCCGTCTCCGGGGCGTCCCTCTCCATTTCCTTTGGTGGAGTCGATCCCCACCTCGTCCTCTTGCCATGGATGCCGATATTGCCCCCGTTCTTTCTTTCATTTTGTCTCTTTTTCAGTTTTTGTTTCTTAGGGGCAATGGTGGTTGCATCTCTAGATTTTTGGCTAAATCTAGGCTTGAGTTGGTTGGAAAAGGCAACTAGACTATCTCGATTAGAGTTTGGTAGGATTATTTCTGAATTTGGTAGGCCGGTAGTGACGGATCTGACTACGGTAGTAAGAACCCGCTGTTTCACCGCCTCGTGCTATATGAAACTGCTGTTTCTCCGCCTCAAGCAGTACTACCGCTCCTCTTGGAGCGGTACTACCGCTTGACCTAGAGCGGTACTACCGCTCCCTTTGGGGCGGTACTACCGCTTGGGGCGGTACTACCGCGGGCAGGTCACGGTACTACCGCTGAATGCCAATTTCCATCATTTTCCTGCCTTACCTTGATCCTTTTGTTGATTTTGTTGGCTTATGCTCGTTCTTTCTGGTTGTTTCACGTGTTCTTGTGTTTGGCTCCAGGTGATGACCATTCCGAGCAGCAAGGTTGCCATATCAACCCCGGGCGTGCCACATCAAAACGCTACCGCACCTCAGAGCCAGCCGGTGGTTCCTCGAGCACCCAACCGCCTCCAGCAAGTGCATCTGCAAGTGTTCCTCCACCTCCTCAACAATCGAAGCGAGCCGCCAACAAGCCAAAAGGGAAGACTGTGACTGAGATGACCAACAAGGAGTTTTGGGAGAAGCGTCGCCGCAACCCCTATGCGGTGGACCAAGAACCCACTTTGGTCAACCACCCGTTCTGGAACCGTTTTCAGTTTGCCATCTACTTTGATGTGATCAAGGCCAAGAAGAATCTTTTTGTTGATGTTCGCTCCATTGACACTGATGCTATGGAGAAGGACCCGGAGTACTTTGGCGAAGCTCTTCAGATGTGCACTCAGCTGAACATTCTCAGGATCATGCAATTCAACAAGGATTTCGATGCGGATTTGGTGGCTCAATTCTATGCCACCGTCCATCTTGGGACGGATGTCGACAGGACTCTGACATGGATGACCAATGGCAGGCTGCTGTCTGTCAAGTGGAAGGCTTTCATGGAGTTACTTGATGTGGTGGATAACGGGCTTGAGACTCCTGTCGGTTTCCGTCCTCACCGCAATGCTACATCCACCCACAAGCAAGCCCTTTGGCCCTACTGCACTGTGAAGGTTCACCCAGTAACTGAGAAGAAGACCTATGAGTTGTCTCCGTATCTGGACATTCTTCATCGCATATTCTGTGAGACTCTCTTCCCTCGGATCGGGAATCTGCATATGGTCCACTCTTACCTCGTGGACATGCTCCTTTTATAAAAAAATGAGAAGGAAGCAAGCACTGGAGAGAGCCTGGATATCTCTCATGTCATGTGGTCTGAACTTCTATTTGCCGTGTCTGAGCGCAAGTGTCCTATCTATGGTCCATTCATCATGAGGCTCATTGAGAGGGCCTGGGCACAGACTTATCCCAGAGTGCTGCTAGAGACTGGAGACTTGATTTCTCATGAGATCAAGCGTCTGAGGAAGAAGGACAACTGGACAGCGCCTCACACAGGGGGTCCATCTGCTACTGCTGCCACAGGGGGGCCGTCTGCTGCTGCTGCTGCCATGGGGACCGAGGGTGAGGCTGCTACTGATCCTCATGAGGAGAACTTTGGCCCCTCTAGTGCAGAACAGTCGTGGGCACAGAAGCTTAAGCGCAAGATGAAGAAGCTTTTCTGCATGGAGTCCCATGGTCAGTACATGACTCATGTGGCAGAGAAGCATGCCAAGACGCGCCACAAGGAGCTCATGCGTCAGATGGGAGCAACAGTTGCCAGTGGGTCTGAGGGTCAGATCACTGAAGAGGAGGACTGGATTTATCAGAATTGCCACTGGACCGACTCCGATGCCGAGCAGTTTTCGACCCACGATGAAGATGCAGAGATGTGATGTTCGAGATCTTCCTCCTCCCATCACGTGGAGTCGTAGTGTCACTCTATGCCCTTTTTGGTGTCTCGCTGCCAAAGGGGGAGAGAGTGTAGGGATTTGCTTCTTGTGTCGTGCTTTGAGTCGTCTTGTGTTTTCTTGTGTGATCCTTCTTTGGTTTGGTTTGGTGTGAGACCTAAGTTCTAGTCATATGGTGTAAGACATATGCTCCCTATCGCTACCTTATTACATATGTCATTTCAGAGTACTGTAGTTTATTGTGAGATGCATGCTTGTCCTGTTTTACTCACTTCTCTCATATATATTGTGCTTAGTATTGTTGGACTATAAAATATAGGGGGAGTGTTGATCCGAATGTGTGTGTCGTGCCATCTCTAGGTGCACACATTCTGGGGGAGCCCGTCTATATTTTGTAGTTCTTAGTTTTCTTCGTTTCATTTCTTTTCCTTGCGCAAATCCCTAGTTGTCATCAATCCACCAAAAAGGGGGAGATTGTTACGGCATATCTCTCTCAAGGTAGTTTTGGTGATTGATGACAACATGTTTGCGGACTAATATTGTGCTTTGAATTATTCACAGATTCTCCCCTGGCACGAGACGCCTTCTTCCCCTCGGAGTGTATTTCAAGACGGTGTAGCTCTTTCGTTTCTTTCTCGGTGGATTAGTTGCGTAGAGGGCACCGTACTATCAAGAGGGGGCCCGCTGGGGTTTTGCATGGGTGGAATCATCGCGTACACATCAGCTTCTCACCCTCCGAGCATTTCCTTTCCATTGAAGAGATCTCTCCTCTCTCTTCCTTGTCCTGGCTGGGTCAAAGCGGTAGTACCGCGCACCCAGCGGTAGTACCGCTGAGAAGCCACAAGCGGCAGTACCGCTCCGCAGTGGTAGTACCGCCCGTGGCTCCACAGTAGTAGTACCGCTGGGGGCCTGGCACCTCTGCCTTGTCCTCAGCCTCTTTGAGAGATTTCTTCTCTCTCTCTCACGTGCCCCTAGCGGTAGTACCGCACTACCTGCGGTACTACGGCCGAAGGGTCACAAGCGGCAATACCGCTCCGCAGCGGTACTACCGCCCTTGACCCCACTGCCGTAGTACCGCTAGGCAGTCTGGTTCCTACTGCCTCGATTTGAGAGGTCTTTTTCTCATGTCGGGTTTTGCGGCACTAGCCACGGTTGTAGTGGCGGTAGTACCGTTCCAGGAGCGGTAGTACCGCCCTACCACCGCGGTAGTACCGCATTTGGGCCCGTTCCCTACTTGTCTCCCCAGCGCGACAGTATTGCTGGCTGGCGCGGCAGTACCATTGTCCTGGCGGTAGTACCGCCCCCTCTCAGCGGTAGAACCACCCTGTGCGGGGCTGGTTGGTGGGGGGCAACGGGATTGTTGCCCCCACTATAAAAGGGAGTCCCCTTCTTCATTCTCACCTACCTCTTCCTCCCCCAAGCTCCATTTATTGCTCAAGCTCCATTAAATACTTCAAGCTCCATTTTCGCCCGATCTATCTCTCTAGCCAATCAAACTTGTTGATTTGCTCGGGAGTGGTTGAAAGGCCCCGATCTACACTTCCACCAAGGGATTTTCGATTCCCCCACTCATCCCTAGCGGATCTTGTTACTCTTGGGTGTTTGAGCACCCTAGACGGTTGAGGTCACCTCGGAGCCATATTCCATTGTGGTGAAGCTTCGTGGTCTTGTTGGGAGCCTCCGATTAAGTTGTGGAGATTGCCCCAACCTTGTTTGTAAAGGTTCGATCGCCGCCTTCAAGGGCACCAATAGTGGAATCACGGCATCTCGCATTGTGTGAGGGCGTGAGGAGAATATGGTGGCCCTAGTGGCTTCTTGGGGAGCATTGTGCCTCCACACCGCTCCAACGGAGACGTACTTCCCCTCAAAAGGAAGGAACTTCGGTAACACATCCTCGTCTTCACCGGATCCACTCTTGGTTATCTCTTACCTTTACTTGTGCAAGCTCTTTAGTGTTTCTACCCTTGCTTGCTTGTATGCTTGTTGTTATTGCATCATATAGGTTGCTCACCTAGTTGCACATCTAGACAACCTACTTTGATGCAAAGTTTAATTTGGTAAAGAAAAGCTAAAAATTGGTAGTTGCCTATTCACCCCCCCTCTAGTCAACCATATCGATCCTTTCACCTTTGGAGAATCATTGAAGAAGGTTTTTGTCCGCATGATCCAAGCAACTTCACTCCTCGAGAAGCTGCGGATAATCAATTCAATGAGAATGCTCTCTTCATCATTCAAGATGCAATTCCACCCAAAGACCTACCTCATCTTCGTCCCTTCACCTTGGACAAAGATGCATGGCATTGTGTTATCTCTCTCTACCGGGGAAGCGCAAGCATTCAACGCTCCAAATATGAAGTGGTACCAGATGAGGCCGATGAGTTTGCAATGAAAGAAGATGAAGAACCTCGTGAGCTTTATCGGAGAGTAACCAAACTCGTGGTCTCACTACGAGATCACGGGAGTAAGGACACGGATGACAATTGGATCAAGCGCAAATTCCTCAAGGCAATGATGCCCTATCACAAGGCCATGTCCTCCGTCATTCGTCAAAGACCGGACTTCCACACTTTGACCTCAAGCGAAGTGTTGGATGAGTTTGTGGCCATGAACATTTTGGACAAGACCGCCGACAATGCAGTGCTCCGTTCTCAACGGGCAAAGAAGCCTAACCTTGCATTGAAGGCCAAGGTCACCGTGGAAGAAGAAGAAGAGGAAGAAGAGGAGAGCAACCCCAAAGATACGAAGTATGCATATCATGAACACATGGCACTTGCTTCAAGGCAATTTTGGAGCAAGAAAAACTCGAGGCCAAACTTTAGCAAAAGCAACTTGAGTGGCACAAGGGGAAGCAACGTGTAAGGACTTGCTACAATTGCGGCAACGTGAGTCATTTTGTTGCGGAATGCCCGTATGAGAAGAGGGAAGACAATGGTGGCAAGCTCATCCGAAAGGACAAGGCCAAGTCGTTCCCCAGCAAGAACAACTTCACCAAGAAGACTCCTCCCAAGGCTTTGGTTGTGAAAGAAGAGTAAAATGAGGACGATGACGATGATGAAGATGGTGAGTCGGTTGCCTTGCCTCCGTTGCCATTGCAACAACGTCACGGGCGTCTCTCTTCGACTCACCCAACGAGAGCATCACCGCCAAGTGCCTCATGGCTAAAGCCACCAACAAGGTAACCTCCAACATCAAAACTACCATCATTAATCATCCTTCCCCAACGGATAGCATTAATGAACTTGAGGGAGCTAATGCGGAGGCTAACGAGTTTGAGGCCTTTATGGGCAAACTCAAGGGAAAATCCAAGAAGCACTTTGTTGCTCTCTTGGAACAACTTGGTGAAGCCAATGACATGATCGAGGCTCATGAAGACACCATCTCTAAGATGGAAGGGCATAGTCGTGACTATGCCGATGAGATTTCGGATCTTTCCAATGCTCTTGAGGAAGAGCGTGGTCTTCGTTTGGCTCTTGAGGAGTCACACAACGTTGATCATGCTAAGTTAAAGAAAGATTATGATCATGTCCTCATTGTTTCTCGTGTGCTAAATTCCGAGAAGGCCAAACTCAGGGTTGATCTTGCTAGACTCAAAGAGGAGTTTGATATACTTGACAAGGCCCACAAGGCCTTGAAGGGTATTCACGCTAGTCTCAAGGAGTCTCATGATCAACTCCAAGTGAAGCTAACTAAGGAGAAAGCAACTTTTCCTCATATGGTTCTAATTGATAATGCAAATGCTACTAACCCGTGTTGTGAGCATATACATCTTGTTGAGGAAAATGCTAAGTTGAAGGAGCAACTTGAGAGAGGTCTTGCGTCTTGCATACAAGGCAAGAAGAACCTCAACGATCTCTTGATCAACCAAAAGGGAGGTGTGGCCAAGGAAGGGGTTGGGTACGTGCCCGACTCCAAGAACAAGAAGAAGAATGACAAGACCAAACGACCTCCTCCCCTCATGCAAACCTTTGTGAGGGAGGGAGAGAGTGCCCCCGAGGAGAAGAAGAAGAACAATGTTAAGAAGGGCAATGTCACCCCTCTCAACAAAGCCGGCAATTTTAACCCTTCTTATGTGTTATGTCGTGCTAGTGATGGGCATGTTTATGCCAAATTTGTTGGTTCTCTTCATGAGTACATTGAATGGTCTATTTGGGTTCCTAAGACCCTTGTTACTAACATCAAAGGACCCATTACAAAATGGGTACCTAAAACCAAGCATTGATCTCTTGTAGGTGTTTGCTTCCGGTGATGGATCATGGTTGCTCGATAGCGGAGCTACAAATCATATGACCGGAAGCAAGGACTTGGTGGTGGACGTGCACAAAGTTCCATCTATGCCCACCAATGTCGAGCGGGGTGACGCCTCATCTTCTAAGGTATTGGGACTTGGCAAGGTGGTCATCTCTCATGATCTCATGATCGAGAAGGTCATGCTTGTTGAGTCCCTTGCATACAATTTACTTTCCGTTCGTCAACTTGCTATCATGGGCTTTGCGACTTTCTTTGATATCGATATCGTGGCCCTCTTGTGGAGCAAGACTCTTAAAGTAGCTTTTGTTGGGCATGTCGAGAATGGTCTCTATGTGATTAACTTTTTGGAGCGACCCACTAAGACCGCGACATGCCTAATGGCTAAAGTTGATGTGGGATGGCTTTGGCATCGCTGTTTAGCCCATGTCAATATGAGATCTTTGCAAAGTCTCCTCAAGGGGGACCATGTCCATGGACTAACGAATGTTAGTTTTGCTAAAGATCGTGCTTGCAGTGCCTGTATCGAAGGAAAGCTACATGAGAAGGCTCACCCTCCCACGACTATCATTTATTCAGAGAGGCCTTTGGAGCTCCTTCACATGGATCTCTTTGGGCCTCCATCCTTCGATAGTCTTGGAGGTAGAAAGTATTGCTTGGTGATTGTGGATGACTACTCAAGGTACACGTGGGTGTATTTCTTCAAGAGGAAGAGCGAGACCCAACAAACCGTCATTGACTTTGCAAATGAAGCACAACGTCAACACAATGCAAAGATCTTGACAATAAGAAGTGACAACGGCATCGAGTTCAAGAACTACACCTTGGATGAATTTCTTAGTGATGAGGGAATGAAGCATCAGTATTCCGCACCATACACCCCTCAACAAAACGGTGTTGCGGAGAGGAAGAACCGGACGTTGATGGATGCGGCAAGGACCATGATGGCGGAGTTCAAGTCTCCATACAACTTTTGGGCCGAAGCCATCAACGCCGCATGTTATGCATCCAATCGGCTCTATCTCCGCAAGGGCTTGAACAAGACTCCATACGAGATACTCAGTGGTAACAAGCCCAACCTCAAGTACTTCCGGGTATTCGGGTGTAGGTGTTTCATTCTCAAGAAAGGTGTTCGGTATTCTAAATTTGAGGCTAGAGATTATGAGGGCATATTTGTTGGCTATGTTACAAACTCTCATGCTTACCGTGTCCTCAATAAATCCACGGTACTTATTGGGGAGATGTGTAACGTGGAGTTTGATGAGAATAACGGCTCCCAAGTGGAGCAAAGTGGCACTTGTGATGTAGGTGATGAAATTCCTCCCCAAGCCATAAGAAGAATGGGTGTTGGCTTTATCCTACCCATTGAGGAACCCCTTGTGGCCGAAGGAGAAGGACAAAGCTCCACTCAAGTGGAGCCATCACCAACCCAAGGCCCACATGCTTCCAAAGAACAACATGGAGGCTCTCATCCTCAAGAACATGACCACGGGCAAGATCATACTCAAGACGGTGTGGACACACCAAGTGATGCCCAAGGTCAAGTTCTCTCCCCCGAGCAAGTTCAAGATCAAGAACAAGTTCATGACGGCGCTCAAGATGATCAAGTAACCGCTCCTCAACTCACCACCGAGGAGGAATTAGAGCGTCGTGCCGCCAAGGTTGCTTCCAAGCTCTCCACCAAGGATCATCTCATGACGAATGTGCTTGGAAGCTTAAGAAAGGGGGTAAGCACTCATAGACAATTAGCAAATTATTGTGAGCATCACGCGTTTGTCTCTTGTGTGGAACCCCACAAGGTCTATGAAGCGCTAGAAGATCTGGACTGGCTCAACGCCATGCATGAAGAACTCAACAACTTCGAGTGCAACAAAGTGTGGAGATTAGTGCGAAGACCAACCGGGAATCACAATGTCATGGGATTATCATTCGCAACAAGGCTCGTCTGGTAGCACAAGGCTACTCCCAAGTCGAGGGTATCGACTATGGTGAAACCTTTGCTCCTGTTGCTCGTCTTGAATCCATTCACATGTTGATTGCATATGCTTCTCATCATAACTTTAATTTACAACAAATGGATGTGAAGAGTGCTTTTCTTAATGGTCCCATTAATGAATTGGTTTACGTCAAGCAACCCCCCGGGTTCGAGGATCCCTACTTTCCCGATCATGTGTATCAACTCGATAAGGCACTCTATGGCCTTAAACAAGCCCCACGTGCGTGGTATGACCACCTTACCGAGTTGTTACAAGACCGTGGTTTTGAAGTTCGGCTAATCGACCCACTCTTTTTACTAAGAAGGTCAAAGGGGAGTTGTTTGTGTGCCAATTATATGTTGATGATATTATCTTTGGTTCTCCTAATAAAGCTTTCAATGAGGAATTTGCCGCTCTCATGACCTCAAAGTTCGAGATGTCCTCCATGGGAGAGTTGAAGTTCTTTCTAGGGTTCGAAGTGAAGCAAAGAAGAGAAGGAACCTTCATCAATCAGTCCAAATACACTCAAGACATGCTCAAGAGATTCAAGCTAAGTGACGTCAAGCCGGCTTCCACTCCAATGCCCACCAAGTGCCAACTTGACTTAGATCCCAATGGTAAAGTGGTGGATCAAAAGGTATATCGTTCCATGATTGGATCCTTGCTTTACCTTTGTGCATCTAGACCGGACATCATGTTGAGTGTGGGAATTTGTGCACGGTTTCAAGCCGCACCTAAGGAAAGTCACTATGTGGCGGTCAAACGAATCTTTCGATATTTGGCTCATACCCCAAACTTTGGCTTATGGTACCCAAGAGGATCAAATTCAAGCTTGTAGGGTACTCGGATTCCGATTGGGCGGGAGATAAAGTGGATAGGAAGTCCACTTCCGGAGGGTGCCAATTCCTTGGTTGCTCTTTGGTAAGTTGGTCTTCCAAAAAGCAAAGTTGTGTGTCTCTCTCGTCCACTGAGGCGGAGTATGTTGCCACCGGTAGTTGTTGTGCTCAACTCCTATGGATGAGGCAAACTTTAAATGATTACGGCGTCACTTGTGACAAAGTGCCTCTTTAGTGTGACAATGAAAGTGCCATCAAGATCTCTCTCAACCTGGTGCAACACTTCAAGACGAAGCATATTGAGATCCGGTATCACTTCATCCGGGATCACATTAGGCGAGGAGAGATCGAGCTCAACTACGTCAACACTCATGATAACCTTGCAGATATCTTCATGAAGCCCTTGGATGAAGCAAGATTTCGCGAGTTAAGGCATGAGCTAAATATCATCGATTCGAGCAATGTTGCTTGAACCCTTGCACACCCCACCATACTCAACGTGCTGTCCTATTTAGATGTAGGCATGGACATAGGGGGAGTGATGTTCTCTCAATGAACTCTCCCTCCCCCCATTATGCATAAATCAATCAAGTGTGACACCCCAAAATTTTAACCTTGTTTTATTAATTAGAATTTTGCCAGGAAAATTAAACTTTTCATCTTTCTGGTTTTTCTTTGATTTCAGTACCACCCTTTTCTTGGTTTTTTTATGGAGTTTTATTCCAAGTGAAAGTTTCCAAATATATTATTGGACTTGTTTGCCCTTTCAAGAAAAACATTACTATTATCAGTGGAATTGATTTGCACAATTATTTCTCTCTGAGCTTTATTCCCTAAAATTATTTTTCCTTTAGTTTTGGAGCTCTTTTGAACTACAACCACTTGATAAATTTATTTAAAATTTTCACCAAAATTTGGAGGTGTCATGTGATGTTTTTAAATCACTTTTATGCAAAAATATATTTCATTCTTTTAATATTTTGAGCTCTACCCCAAGTTTAAAAATCTGGTCCAGAGAGCAATTTTGCACTACAACCTAATTAAATATTTCTTTAAAACTTCCACCAAAATTGTGGGATGTTAGTAGTGGTATGTAATTCAACTTTATGCAAAAACCCAGTGGTGTTCTTATTTGAGTGACTCAACCTCTTTTGCTTTCTGGTCCAGTTTGGCTTTTTCTACTGCAACCCTAGTTAAATTTGCTCTAATACTCTTGAGCTTTCTCCTGCTTATAGCCCATGCTACAAAACCCTTAAGTCCAGAAGAGTGGACCCATTGGAGAATTTTTAGTGCATGCAACCATGCCTTTTTCTTTCTGTCCAAAACTGATGTTTTGCAAAACTTGCACTAACAAGTTTCTGATTTTGTCAAACTAACCTCACCACCCTCTCTTTCAACTAAAGAGACCCTGATCTGGAGAATTTGGCCACCCCAAGAATTGCCTAGATGCCTTTGGCATTTTGTCAAACACCCTGTGTGCATGGCCAGATTTGGCATGATTTCAAGTTTACATTGTGAACTTGAGCCCCTGACCAAACCACCATGTCCTTTGATCCCCTTGCTAACCCTAAACTAGTCCTGTTATTTGCCAACCCCTCTCAAGCACTCTAGGATACCCCGGCATTTTGTCGAGCACGTAGCGAGCGTGCTCTGGGCGCGCCCAGAGCGCGCGTTTTGCACGTGCGTGCGCTCGGGTCGCCGCATCGCGCCCCGGCCCTTGCTCGCCTGTAGAGCCGCACCCCCCGACCTCATCCGCTCGCAGGAACCAGCCAAGCCCTCCCCTGGCGCCCTACAGGGTCGCCGTCAGGTCGGCCATGACGGCAAGCGGCCGGCCACAGTGGCTCCTGCCCCGGTCGGCGCCGCCCGAGCCACCCCGGCTCGCCACCTGCCCCCTGGAGCAGCGCGAGCTCATCCACAAGCATGTCCCCTAGCGCTTGTCGCCGCCACGACCCCCTGCAGCAACAGAGAGGCGGTTCGCCGGCGACCTTATCCACTGCCGCCGCGGAACCGACCTCGTTGCACTATAAAGAGAGACCCCGAGCTCATCTGAGCACCCATGCGATCTCAGTCCACTCCCCTAGTTCCCCCGTAGCCAACAATCGAAGAGAAGAGGTCATCTTCCCCAGCTCCGGCAGGATCAGCCGCCGCCGCCCTCCAGTCCATTCGGTCACAACCCGAGCCCCTCCCGTCAAACTAGCGCCACCATTCAAATCCCCGTGATCCCGCGGAGCTGCCCAACACCTCAATCCAGCTCGGGAACCACCATAGCCCCGCCCCCCAAAAGCTCCCGAGGCCACCTCCGCCGAGGAGCTCGCCGCCGGCAGCTCCCTCCGTCCCCTCCGGCCTGGCGACCACCGGGAGGACCGCCTTGGGGTGGCGGATCCATCCCCGCCCTCGGGGCCCTGCGAGGAGATGCCAATCGCCGGCGACGATTGCCGGAGTCCCGCCCCTCTCGGGCAGAGGAAGAAGAGGGAAAGGAGACCGGTCAAACCTGACCAGTGGACCCCGTGGACCCACTGTCAGTGACCCCGCACCGGTCCACGTGTTTAAGTGAAAGCGCATCACCCCAGAGTACGTCTCCTCTGCTCGAAAGCGTATTCTCATTGAAGCGTTTTTCTTTTTTCTGTTTTATTTTAAAAACAGATTTTGACTAAACTTTGACTGGCTATAGCTTTTAAAATATAAATCCAAATGACTTGATTCTTTTTCTGTTGTTCCTCAAATATTGTCTAGTTTATTTTCATATTTATTTCAAAATTTTCCAAGCAACATTTTTGTACTGTTTTTAAATTAGGTGATAATTTAAATATTTCCAAAAATAGGATTTGTTGGAGAGAGAAGAAAACTTTCAAGGTGTTGGAATGCACCCTGCCTCTCCACAACTTAAAGGCAAGCATTCTGAACCCTGGCATAATGTTTTGTGGGTTGTTCGATACGGTTATAACACCACCTCGACATGAAGCATTGGTTATTTTTATATGACGATATGATCATACACCTTGAGTGCATAAATGAAAATTCTTGCTGTTGGAAATGGATAAGCTTGTGATAGCAATCACCCTCATATGCCTCTCATGTCTACCGGGAAGGACCCAGGAAAGTCTCTGTCTTGTGTAGACACGAGCTTGTCCCTCATCGAGACGGTTATGACCGGTAGGGCAGGGGGAGGTATGATAAGTGGTGGTTGTGTCTGATGGCTGTGAAATATAATTCTTGAGCTAACCATGCAGGAAATACTTAAGCCTCCTGAGTCGGCCGTAGATCGAGTCTTGTTCCAGTAACCCCCATACTTGTTTCGTGCTGCCACTTGCCCTTGCCGTAGGTAGGGTACGGTTCAGTAAGTTGTCAACCCCTGTCCTAGCACACACCGTACAGAGAGGCCATGGTGGAAGATACCGGTTGTAGCTGGTAGGCATGCCACCTGGTCCGGGGGCATGGGTGTTTCCGGTTGGGACCGAGAGGGGAGGCCACCCCTTAGAGCGCGCGATAAAAATTTGATCCCATGCTACGCGAGGTTGTAGCCTCCCCACTTAGAGTTTTGCTTAACAGGTGTCTGGGTGATTCCAGACACGTGTAAGGTTAAGCTGGTGTGTGCAAGTCAGGTGTGTTTTCGACTAAAAGACTATAGACGGAATTAGTTCCGATGGACTAAAGAAATCCGTTACTCGTGGGTAAAGAGTACACCCTCTGCAGAGATATTGAACCTATTCGAATAGTCGTGTCCATGGTTAAGGACTACAGTCTGGGATGGGTCAAGCGTCGGTCTTAGTGTCGGTCTTCAGAGGAGAAACTACTAAACCAGAATATGGATCATAACTTGTGACGTATGATGGTTATGATTATTATTTTTATGGACTAATCATTTATGTTATTTGAATTATTGAGTATCCCTGGGACGGTTCTACCTCCTGGATATTCACCGTGATTATTCTTATATAAGCCCTTTATGTGGTGTCGCCCAGACGCCTGACTGTGGCATGCGTGTTATTTCATTTACTTATAAGCCCTTTATGTGGTGTCGCACAGATGCCCGACCATGGCATGTCCGTTATTTCATTTACTTATAAGCCCTTTATGTGGTGTCGCACCGACGCCCGATTGTGGCATGCTTGTTATTCCTTTTATATATAAGCCCTTTTTGTGGTGTCGCTCAGACGCCCGACTGAGGCATGCTTCATATTATTATCCTTTCGAGGCGTCGCTTCAGACACCCGATTGGTGCTTTATATTTTTACACCCTGATTGTTTACTCGTGATTTATTTAAATGATCTACTTGCGTGCATCATGAACCTTATTTCATAACTGACGAAGTGATCATAGAATATTTTAAAACATGATTTTCAGTGGCTATATTATACCTGTGTTCTTAATGTTTGTGAGTACATTCAAAGTACTCACTGGCTTGTCCCTGGCTATTGTCTTGGCCAGATTTCTTGCGTGGAAAGGTGCGCTGCGATGAAAGCCCCGGAACCTACATAATGGTGATAGCAGCCTCGCGAAGATAGGAGTTATCCTGGTCAGCTGTTCCTGTGGGAAATGGAGTCCCATAGACGCTGATGATCCGCAAACCGCTTCCGCCATCAACCTCTAGAAACAAATTGTTGTACCCATAGGCCAGAATGGTCTTGTACTTCATATTTTGTATTTTGCTTGGAGTTTCTGTAACAAGTTGGTGTCTCATCAGCTAACAGTAATCCTAGGGCTGGTGAACACAAGGGCCGCTTTTGGGAAATTAATATCCCAAAAATCCGGTCCTGACATCAAGTCTTTCACATTAGCCATGTTTGATGGTACTTGTGCTTCAAAGACGAGTTTTTGTCATGGACCCAAGGATAATTATTCGCGGTGCCATACCAATTGACTCAAACATAGGTGGCTACGGCCACCGCCCTCTCTTTTGGAGAGGTGGTGTCTCGTGGTTGGTTCGTTTGTCGTGTGCCTTTCTGGTTTTGTGGGTTGCGTGGTCTTGTGGTGTCGTGTTGGCTCATAGTGTTTTGTGCAAAGATCCAGTTTTTCGTGTGCTCGAAACATGCATCTTCTTGAGCTCACGGTACTACCGCGTCTGGCCGCGGTACTACCGCTTTGGGAGGCACGGTACTACCGCGCCACAGCACGGTACTACCGCTCTGGTGCGATACTTCGAAAGTACCGTGCCGGGCGGTACTACCGTGTCTGGGCACGGTACTACCGCGCCGTCGAGGGCGCGTGGGGGTTATGACTCGGGCAGGGGAGTTCCAACTCCCCATACCCATTCTTTTGTCTCTCTCTCCACGTCTCTCTCTCTCAAGAACGGCGCCGGAGGCCCTCGTCGGATCTCCGTCTCCGGCCACTCTCCTCAGATTCCGACCGGTGGGATCGTTCCCCACCACTTCCTCTTGCCATGGACCAAGGTTTTTCCCCAAATCCCTCTTTTTCTTGGCTTTTCTCTTGCTTCTAGGTTTTGGGGGAGAAACTTGTCGTTCTTGAGATTTTAGGCCAAATCTGTGCAAGAGTAGGATGCAGGAGAGTCGTGATGTGTAGGAAACATACTTGATATGCTGTCTTGTGGTAGCTTTGTCCAACCGTAGTACTGCCGTGGTTTCGCGGGCTTTTTCAGATTTGAACATGTTCAGATCTGACGCGGTGCGGTACTACCGTGCCTAATGCGCGGTACTACCACTCTTGCGGTACTACCGCCCGTCAAGTGCGGTACTACCGTACCGTGTGGTACTACCGCATCACTACCGCTCTGCAGACATGGTACTACCGCGCCAGCTGCGGCGCTAAGGTCGTACTACCGCTCCTACACCCGGTACTACCATGATCTTGCACGGTACTACCGCGTCTAAGAGCCATACTACTATCTTAGCTCCGCAGCACTTGGCAGTACTACCGTAGGGATCAAATCTCTCTCTAGGCATTTATCATGTGTGCTTTCTGCTTGTTTCACTTGCTTTGTTATGGTCTTTGCATTAATCTCTCTTGGCTGTTGTGGGTGTTTTTTTGCGTTCTGTGTCTCAGGTGGTGGCTCTCGCCGTTCCAATCCCAGTCGTGACACTGGCTCCAAGCGTCTGCGCAACCCCCAAGATGAAGCCTAGAGGGCTCTAATGCCCCCAAGCGCAATGTCAAGACCACTGCCAGCAAGCAAAAGGAACCTGCTAAGGGCATGGACGAGATTTCTGTCACTGAGTATGTCGAACGCCGGAAGGTCAATCCCTATGTGACTCCTTGGGCTGTGCTCAGAGGCACTGAGATGTTCTGGAACAAGCAACAGGTTCTCATCTATCTGGATGTAATCAAGAGCAAGCAGAATACATCCGTGGAGGTCAAGTGGATAGACATGCATCACATGCGGAAGGACAAGTTTCGTGACTATTTTGGAGAGGCTCTGGACTTGGTGGAGCAGTTTGCTATTGAGCCGGTGATCTCTTTTCACCTTGACTATGACCCTGAGCTCATCTGTCAGTTCTTTGCCTCAGTGTACTTTCATCCCAGGGAGGAGCGGAGGATGACCTGGATGACCAATGGCCGTCAGCTGTCTGCTACATGGAAAGAGTTCATGGATCTGCTGCACATTCCTGATGACGGGCTTCACACCCCCGTTGGTGTTCGCCCCCATGCCAACTCTGAGTCTGCCAACAAGAACCTGCTTCAGCCCTTCCTTGTTGAGAAGGTACTCCCCAATGGCAAGTCATCTTGGGTGTTAAACTCCTTTCTGGATATCATGCATCGCATCTTCCGCAACACTCTGTTCCCACACATTGGCGACAAGGACAAGGTACATGCATATCTAGTGGACATGTTGCTCTTGTGTGCAGAGGCACGTTCTTCTCAGACTCAGCCACTTGATGTCTCACACATCATGTGGTGTGAGCTTCGGTTTGCGGTGTTCACTCGCAAGGTACCTATTTATGGACCGTACCTGTTTCTGCTGCTCTCCACCACTTGGGAGAAGATGTACCCGGGTGATGAGTTCCTTGCTCCAGACTGGATTCGCCATGAGTCCATCAACCTCCGCGTCAAGCCCAACTGGGCCAACACCACTACCCGTGCTGAGGCCTCTTCTGCTAGGAGGGCTGCTGGTGAGGGGGGGCTGCTGCTGAGAATGTTGCTGAGGACCGTGCTGCTAGGTCCACCACTTCTTCCTCTGAGCCGTCATGGGCCAAGAAGCTAAAGGACAAGATGAAGACTCTCTTCTACATGCAGGCGAAGGGACAGTACAGGGCTCACGTGGCAGACAAGGAGAGTCGCCGCCGTGACAAGAAGGTTATGAGGCTCTTTGGAGAGGATGTGTCTGGCGGGTCTGAGGACGTCATCACACCTGAGGCTGCCTGGATGTCAAAGCAGGGATACAAGTGGACCAGTTCAGAGGATGACCTCGAGGAGACTATCCCCGCCGCTGAGTCTGACGAGGAGCACGAGGAGCAGTGGGACGACTTCTCTGCCTGAGCCACCCCGTGTGTGTAGGTGTCCTCTCTGCCTTTTTGGCATCTCGATGCCAAAGGGGGAGAGAGTGTAGGGATTTGCGTTGTGTCGTGCTTGTTGCGTTTATTTGCTTTGTCTTTTGGACCTCATTTGTGCTTGGTTGCTCTTGTTTGGTTTGTGCTTTCAAGTCCTTTCCTTCATATGGTGTAAGACATATGCACTTTATCTATCGTAGTTAACTTATATGTGTGCTATCTTGTCTAGTGATAGATATGACTTGTCTCTATAATATAGGGGGTGCTCTGTTCCTAGTATTCGTGTGCCATGCAGTCAATAGCACTCATCTAGGTGGCACACATCTAGGGGGAGCCCGTCTATATTATAGAGAGGAGGGGTTTGCATTTACTTAATAGTATTTTCTTTGTGCAAATCCCGTTTTGTCATCAATCCACCAAAAAGGGGGAGATTGTAAGGACACATTTATCCCTAAGTGTTTTGGTGATTGATGACAACGCATTTGCGGACTAATTGTGTGCCATGAGTATTCCAGACACTTCTTTGCTAGGCACAAGACGATTGGGTGCCCCTCGAAGACTGACGAAGACGACGTCTTTTCTACGTTTCTTTTTTGTGGATTTGAGTCATAGGAAAGCCGTACTATTAAGAGGGGGTCCGCGTTGGAAAGTTTTGGGTGGAATCATCACGTACACGTCTTCTTCTTCTCCCATCCCTCTTCCTTGGAGCTTCCTCCGTTTTCTTGCCTCCCTTGTCTGGCTGCCGTTGTTGGTTGCGGTAGTACTGCTCCCAGGTCAACGATAGTACCATAGGCATCCGCGGTAGTACCGCAGGTGCCCATGGTAGTACCACTCCCCTGGAGCCACACTACCGCTGCCCACCAGGCTAGTGCCGCCCCTTTGCGGTAGTAGGAGCGGATGTAATTTTTTTACATCCGCACCTACCGCGGTAGTACCATTTTCGCCGAGCGGTAGTACCGCGCTATGCAGTCAGGCAGTAGTACCGCCCCTCGGTAGTACTACTGTGTCGGGTTTTTGCTACTTCCGTTTCTTTGCGGAAGTAGGCACGGAAGTTTCCCTTCTCCCCTGGCTGGGATTTTTGCCTCGCGGTAGTACCGCATGGGGGGCGCGGCAGTACCGCGCGTGCGGAAGTACCGCCCCCAGCTCCTGTGCGTCTGTTTATCGGTTCTGTGCTGGGGTGGCGGCAGTACCTTGGGTCGGTACGGTAGTACTGCACAGCCGTGCGGTAGTACCGCTTGGTTGCAAGCAGTAGTACCGCGCGGCCTTGCGGTAGTACCGCTGGCCGCGGGCTGGTTGGTGGGTAACGGTTGGATCTTTTCCACACACTATATAAGGGGTCCCCTTCTTCCCCGTTGACTCACCTCTTTTACCACTAAGCTCCATTATTGCTCCAAGCTCCATTTTTCGCCCGATCTCACTCCCTAGCCAACCAAACTTGTTGATTTGCTCGGGAGTGGTTGAGAAGGCCCCGATCTACACTTCCACCAAGAGATATTTGATTCCCCCACTAATCCCTTGCGGATCTTGTTACTCTTGGGTGTTTGAGCATCCTAGACGGTAGAGGTCACCATGAAGCCATAGTCCATTATGGTGAAGCTTCGTGGTGTCATTGGGAGCCTCCAATTGAGTTGTGGAGATTGCCCCAACCTCGTTTGTAAAGGTTCGGTCGCCGCCTCCAAGGGCACCAATAGTGGAATCACGGCATCTCGCATTGTGTGAGGGCGTGAGGAGATTACGGTGGCCCTAGTGGCTTCTTGGGGAGCATTGTGCCTCCACACCGCTCCAACGGAGACGTACTTCCTCTCAAAGGGAAGGAACTTCGGCAACACATCCTCGTCTCCACCGTCTCCACTCTTGGTTATCTTGTGCCTTTACTTGTGGAAGCTTATTTGTTTCATATATCTTGCTTGCTTGTGTTCCTATCCATGTTGCATCATATAGGTTGCTCACCTAGTTGCATATCTAGACAACCTACTTTGATGCAAAGTTTAAATTGCTAAAGAAAAGCTAAAAATTGTTAGTTGCCTATTCACCCCCCCCCTCTAGTCAACCATATCGATCCTTTCAATCTTGCCACCATTGATCAAGGGGGTCCGAATTATAATGATCAAATATTGACTAATCCTGCTACTAATCGTGTGCATGAGCTTTTTTGATGATGTCTCAGGAGATAACAGTGAAAACAATGGAGAAATCAATGAAAAAATGCGCCGGTAGTCCAATATCACATGTGTCCGCATCCAGGAGGCAAATCCTCCTCGGGATCGGCTCCGCAGCAGCAGTTCAGTCGATCCCCCTCGGGATCAGAGCCGACAGACGCGCAGGCGACAGCGCCAGCCGGCCGTGCGGCTGTCCCTAGCCCAGTGCACGCCGCGCGTCACGCTCCAACTGGTGGCAGCCCAAGCGCCTCTCCGCGCCAACCCCCGTTCGACACGCGGCAGCATGTGGCTCGCCAGGACGGCGTGCGCTTCCGTGACCAACCGGTCACGTACAAGCGGCGCGACCAGATTCGCCGGCCTGACACAGGGCCCGCTTCTGCTGCGGGACCGGGCGCGGATTCCTGTGTGCCCATGCGCGCGCAGCAGACTAGCATCTGCCTCAAGGCTGATACACCGTCATTCACCAATGATGAGGCCCTGGGATCTTCTGCGCCTATAGAAGATGCTGCACCTGATCAAACTTCCACAGAAGATCCAGCGGGAGCAGATTCTGCTACAGGAGCTTCTGCTTCGGGATTTTTTGTGGCCGAGGATTCAGATGCTGCACCGTCACGACGTACACGACTATAGCATGGGGTAATACATCCTGTTAATTATAAACACATAACCAAATACGGTATAGTATGTTCTACAGGTGAACCAGGTGAACCCCAGACGCTTCAGGAAGCACTTGGTGATGACAGGTGGAAAAATGCTATGAATGAAGAATACATGGCACTCAAGAAAAATAAAACTTGGCATTTGGTTCCTCCATAGCAAGGTAAAAATTTAATTGATTGCAAGTGGGTATTCATAATAAAGAGGAAATCTGATGGAACTATTGATCGCTACAAAGCTAGGCTCATTGCAAAGGGTTTTAAACAACGGTATGTCATAGATCACGAGGACACATTTAGTCCAGTTGTTAAATCTGCCACTATCCGTCTTGTTTTGTCTATTGCCGTTTCCAGGGGATGGAGTCTCAGGCAACTTGATGTTCAGAACGCGTTTCTTCATGGTGTTCTGGAAGAGGAGGTATATGAAACAACCTCCTGGGTTTATAAGTAAAAGTGGAGCCTCTCATATCTGCAAGTTGGACAAAGCACTTTATGGTTTGAAACAGGCACCAAGAGCATGGTACTCCCGTCTCTGTCACAAAATGCAAACACTTGGTTTTGTCCCTTCAAAGTCTGACACCTCTCTGTTCATCTACAACAAGTTCAATACATGCATATTTGTCTTAATATATGTTGATGATATTATTATGGCAAGCTCATCTGATGAAGCTATCACAGGGTTGTTAAAAGATTTGAGTACAGAATTTGCCTTGAAGGATCTTGGAGAATTGCATTATTTTCTTGAGATTGAAGTAAAGAGGCACAAGGATGGACTTCATCTCTCCCAAGAAAAGTATGCAGTTGACTTGGTAAGAAAAGTTGGTCTACAGGGTTGTAAACCTACACCTACTCTATTATCCAGCTCAGAAAAGTTATCTCTCACACAAGGGACTCTCTTGACTCAAGAGGATAGCACAAAATACAAAAGCTTGGTAGGAGCTCTTCAATATCTTACTCTTACTAGGCCTGATATTTGTTTTGCTGTCAACAAAGTATGTCAGTTCCTTCATGCATCTACAACTGTTCATTTGACTGCTGCCAAACAGATAGTTAGATATGTCAAAAACACATTAAGCATGGGTCTCAATTTTAGCAAATCATCCTCTACACTTGTCAGTGCATTCTCTGATTCTGATTGGGCAGGTTGTCTTGATGATAGACGCTCTACTGATGGTTTTGCTATTTTCTTTGGACCCAACTTAATTTCATGGTGTGCTCGCAAGCAAGCTACAGTCTTCATATCTAGTACAGAGGCAGAATATAAAGCATTGGCAAATGCCACAGCTGAAATCATATGGGTTCAATCCATGCTCAAGGAACTTGGTATAAAAAGTAAACAAGATCCATGTTTATGGTGTGATAATCTTGGTGCCACCTATCTTTCAGCTAATCCAGTGTTTCATGCCAGGACCAAACACATTGAGATAGATTTTCATTTTGTCAGAGAGAGGGTGGCTCACAAACAACTTGACATTCGTTTTGTGCATTCCAGTGATCAAATTGCAGATGGATTCACAAAGGCATTGCCAGTCAAGAATTTTGAAAACTTCAAGTATAATCTCAACTTAATGGAGTTGTGATTAAGGGAGGGTGTTAAACACGTCAATATCTACATGACCGGCACATATCTACATGACATGCACATCATAGGAGTTGTTTAGGTAGTTAGAGTATAATGTTTATCTCATGTACCTCTTATCTCTACCTCCTTTCTTTATCTCCAAGAATGTAATCTCAACCGTATGTATGCGCTGTTATGGGAGGTGCGCCCCATCTATATAACACGAAGCCGTCGGCCTGAGAAGGCAAGACGTTCCGCTAGTTCGCACAACATAAACAGTCTAGACCCATCTCCTTCCATTTTCAATTCCCTCATGGAATCGTGCTATTTTTGTGGAAAGAACATGAAAAATCGCTAGAAGGACGGTGTGGTATGGGGAAAAAGGGATTGATCTCACAAGGGAAAACCAAGAGCCAGAGGCACTTCAAACCATCACGCATGAGATGTACTATGGGGAAGTGTAGACAAATTTCATGGTCTGCCATAGAATCAACCGTTGTTGTTGTCGTCGTCGACTTGTCGTTGTACGAAAATGGCACCCAAGGACCAGCAGGATCTAGTACAATTGGTACCATCGTAGGCGTGCAGGCACTCCTACTTGAGGTTTTGTCAAGTGTGCTCGGGGGCCATACCATGTCTTTCACTTGAAAACGTTGAGCCCCTCCACGAGAGCATGGAAGATGGAATCATGTGACGGCGATTCAACCTCAAAATATTGGTGAACTACCATAGTAAACAAAGGTGTTCTTTGGAGCAAAAGAGGATTTTTCCTTCGATTTCATTTAAAGAAACCAAAACAGTGATCCAGAACAAGTCTACAAGCGCATGATCCAGAAATTCGACTCTAAACCAACTAAGAAAACTAACAACGAGCAGGTATCCAAACCATGGTAAACAAAGATGTGTTTAGTCTTCTCGTTTTGAGGGGAAGAGGCGTTCGATCTTTTGTTCTTTGAAAAACAAATTTCTTTGGTTTTTGTTGTGCCTGAAAGAATAGCAAAAATCTTTTTTTTTGAATTGTTTAAATTGCTTACCACATATTTCATGTGGTGGATAGCAAAAAGCACTGTTCAGTTCGACCAATGTACCGTCCCACCCGACAGGTGGGGTCCATGCTGAGCACATGGGAAGAGCCTTTTCGCGGAGCTGAATGAACCGAGTCCATGTGAGCCAGCCACCTCAGGCACCCCTCGCTCGGTAGCTACAGTACCACCACCAAATCGACCACCGCCGACTCCTCCGGCGAGATGCCGCTCCCGCTCCGCCGCCTCTCCAGCCCCCTCCGCCGCTCCCTCTCCACCGCCGCCTCGCGCCCCGCCTGGGCGATGGTCTACCGGATCTCGACGGCGGAGGAGTCGGCGCGGGGCGCGTCCCTCTCGCTCGCCCCGCCCCCGCTCCCCTCCCGCGTCACCGTCCCCAAGCGGGCCTTCGCTCTGGACCCCCTCCCGGCCGCCGACCGCCGCTTCATCAACGTCTTCGGCAGCAGCGTCCTCGCCGCGAGCGGCCACGGCCTCCTCCTGCTCGGCGCCTACAAGAATCGCGCCAACGCCTTCGAAATGTTCGAGGACCGGCCCCCGTCCGCCGTCCCGTTCGAGGTCCTCGACCAGGTGTACGAGCGCTGGTGCTGCTCCGACCCGATGAGGCTCGCCCGCTTCGTCTGCAACCCCGTCACCGGCGAGATGGCGCGCCTCCCGGACTTCGACGGCACGGAGGACGCCTTCGCCGCGTCCACGGGCCTCCTCACCCACGCCGACGGCGGGCACGGGCCGCCCAAGAGGTACGCGGCCGCGCAGCTCAGCGTGGTCGACCGCGGACGCCGATTCCTGCTGCGCCGGCTCACTTCGGAGACAGGAAAGTGGGACGAGCTGCTGCTGCCGTCCCCGCTGCCGCCTGGGCGCCGGATGCACATGAACCACGAGGTGCTGGACTTCGGGGGCCGGCTCTGGTGGGTGGACGTGAGCTGGGGCGCCCTCAACGTCGACCCGTTCAGCGACCGGCCTGAGCTCTGCCCCGTCGAGCTGCCAGGAGGCAGCATGCTTCCGAACCAACAGAGCGCTATCGAGATGTGGCAGCTCCTCCTGCACAGGCGCATGGGGGTCAGCGACGGCAGGCTGCGGTTTGTCGAGGTTTCCGAGGAGCCCTTCCGTATCAAGTCGTTCACGCTGGGCGGCGATAGTGGCCGTTGGACGCTGGAGCATCAGGTGTCGTGGAGAACTCTCTATTCCGATGCCAAGGCGACGCCTTTGATTGCTGCCATTGATCCACTCAACCCCGACTCGCTGTATTTCACCGTGCTTGTGGGCAAAGCATCATGTTTAAGCGTGGATCTCTCTGTGCCTGTCGGCAAAGCATTATGTTTAGGCGTGGACATGCGCTCGAAGAGACCGACTGAGTCTATGGCATTAGGTGGTGGCGGCGTTCATCCAAGCAAGTGCAACTCAAGCTTTGTTCTGCCATTTGTGCTCCCCTCATTTCTCGGATCAAGCTCCATTCCAGGTGATCAGTCACACATTTCTCTTTATATTAGTTGCAATGATATCTAAGTATACATGATTACTGTCTTGGTGAGACTCTGCATATATGTTTAGTTCAAGTCATGTGTGTTTGGCCCCTTGGGTGCCGCATTGGTTGTGTTAATGAGCATGCCTGCAGTTTGTCCAGATTTTTATTCAAGCATTTCGACCCATTGGTTTTCTAATCGTGTTAGATTTTGCCTTGGTCATAGAGAAAATTTATCTTGAAACATGTATGCAGTGGTATGAGTATTTTGCTTCTAAACAACTATTTTTAGCGCTATCTGTAGCTTAGGTTAATCCTATAATGATCAGTGTTGGTTTATATTCTCAGTTATGAAGCTGTGTATTTCTTTTTCTGAAACTATTTCCTGAATGGTGTGTATCTTCTGCCTGTTATCAACTTATCTTTAGTTGACTGCTAGTTAACGCAGCGAAGTAGCAGCAGCCTGCGTTGGTGATTTGTTCCAAGTTAGAATCCAGTCTAAAAGCTGATTAGAGTTATCTCCTGTTTATGAATTTCTAATTTACAACATGTTCTATACTATTTATTTCTCTCTGTGCAATGAAGTTGTAGAAGGGTAGAAGGCTCCTTCAGGATTTTGTATCCATTTTAATCACCTAATTCATTACTTTATTTGACTGACTACTCAGTGCTTTTTCTAAAATACAATTGTATTCTTGTGATTGTCATGTAGTCATGGCTTATGCCATGCTGCATTGAATTCTTGACAGCCTGCTTTATGTATCAGTTGTCTAGCTCTTGTATGAGATGCAGTGAAATCCGTACTGTTATGATTTTTGTTGTTGTTAGTATTATGTTTTGTGTGTGTTAGTATTAGGACTGCTATTAGCATTTTGATTTTTTGTGTTAGTATTAGGATTTTTGTTCGAAATCTTGTACACTGATAATCATATCCCTTTGTAGGCAAGAACGGCCTCATGAAAAACAAGACTCTGGCAGATATTCTGGTTCGTTCAGACAAACAGCCGAATGCCTGAAGGGTACCGATTTACCACCTAACGAATCTCTGGGTACTTTCTCTTAGCTAATGGTCATTTGTGAATGCATTTATGGCTATATATCATCCGTTCACATGTCTATGATGCTGTATTGTTCTTTTATATATTCATTAATCAATCCATGCATTTTATAACCTGGAAAACAATGTTGTGCATATTTAACAAGTTATTACTACTATTTTCAGCTTGTTCTCTCTGTATTATCAAATATACTGACATCTTTCATTGTGAATACCTGAAAGTCTCTGGTTGAGTTCTACTCAGGGTTTTGTGGAACTTGAAATATTTGTAGGGGCCCAAAACTAGTTTACATTCTATTCTACATTTTGTATGTTGGCATATTCTCAAATCCGTAACCATCGCTGATAATTCTGTGTAAACGATTAGTTGTGTTGAAGTTTGCTACCTGAATTTATTCTTCTAGTCGTGCACTCTTGTGGTAGTAGGCAACTTGACATATGCTGAAACTATGAGTTGGCATCTTATCATGGATCTTCCATCCAAGTCTATTAATTACTCCCTCCGATCCAAATTAATTGACGCACACTTAGTACAACTTTAGTACGAAGTTATACTAAGTGTGCGCCAAATAATATGGATCGGAGGGAGTAACATTTCCTGAACTAGCAGGTGTGATTGTGTCCGAAACTAAAGATCGATCAAACCATCGCGTATATAGGTACAGGAGCCTGCCCTTGTTCATTATCCCGACCACTGCCTTACTGAATAAATTTTATAAAAGCCTGAAATTAAAGGTGCCTACCTATTTCATCAGTATGCGAATTATGTTTGCTTCTCGTGAAATGCTTTTGTATATCTGGTGTACCCTGAAAGTGAAGCTCCCTTGCTTACTATACCAGTGTTGATTGTGTAGTTTCGTCTCATCAGTAGTAAGCAAATACGATACTAAACTTGGAAACAGGCATAGATGGACCAAAGTAGCTTTTTTTTTTACTCAAAACATTTTTTTTCATATTACTCATCTCCACATTGTTATTCAAACTCTCCTGATGTTTCTGTTCTCTCTCTTTTAAACTAACAGATACAAGTCATCTGATCAACTAGGAAGCTGATGGTGGATAAGTGTTTAGCAAACTCCTTTTGGGGAATATGGAGAAGCTTGGGTTTGCTGGAGTTAGCTGATGCACTTGCTGTCTCGTTTTTGGGAATCTGTGCGAGTTGGTTCAGACTTCCAGTTCACATTAGAACAGTCTAGTACTTAGAAATTACTAGGTTCAATTAATCAGCATGCATTGATCATTGGAGAATACCATGCTTGCAAGACGATCGCTTATATATCTTCCGCATGATAATAGAAACAATGTAATCGCAATGCTTAGCTTTATCTATCTTGTTTCTTTGGATTTGGAGGGACTGAGTTGCTCTATCAATAGTCACCGTGGAAATTGTGTTTTTTTAGGGGTTCCGTGGCACTTTTTTTTTAGGGGTAGTGGTTCCGTTTTTTTTTTGAGACACAGGGGTAGTGGTTCCGTGGCTCTGTGTGTTGAGTTTGAGCAATGGAGCTCTGAGTTTGAGCCAGGCCCTGAGAATTTTGGCGGGAAAATGGTGACGTCAGGTGTCCAGCCAATGGGAAGCTTTTGCAGCGCAGTAAGACCATCCATAACGCTGAACCCGGTCCATACACCACACCGCAATCTGTCTGACTGACGTATGGGCCCCAGTAATCTCTCCCGGTACAGTACCCAGTAGAACGACTGCACGCTGCTTTCCGTCCTCCCACCCCCCTGGTATCTACGTTGCGTGCACCCAGTCCACGTGCACCAAGCGTTCCAGAACAATCCCACTCTCCCCACCACCACAACCCCACAAGGAAATCCCCACCGCCAGCGAGATGCCGCTCCGCCGCCGTCTCCGGCGGCCTCCGCCGCTCCCTCACCACCGCCGCCTCGCATCCCCCGTGGGCCGCGATGGGCGCCACGGCGTCGGCGCCCCCCGGAGCGTCGAGCGCGGGGGTGTACCTCCATCACCCGCCGCGCGTCTCCCAACTGTACGTCCCGGAGCACTTCGCCCATACCGGCGCCGTCCCCGACCCCGACAGCGACGTCACGCAGGTTGTCGGCGGCGAGGTCTGCGCCGCGAGCGGCGACGGCCTCCTCCTCCTCGTCTACTCAGACTTCCGCTTCGTGGCCCCCGTCGTCGCCAAGCAGGGCGCCCATCGGCTGCGGCAAACGCCCAGCACGCCCACCGTCGACCCCACCCACGTCGACCCCACCCACGTCCCCGCCACCACGCATTTCGTCTTCAACCCTGTCACCCGCCAGCTATCCCGCCTCCCGTACATCGCCTGCCACCCCGTGGTGAAGTTACTGTACGGCCGCGGCATGGGCCTCCTCACCCAAGCCGACAGCGGGCACGGGCACGGGCCGCCTGACAGGTTCGCCGCCGCCAACCTGCTTGAGGGGAACCTCATGCTCCGGTTCCTCTCGCACAAAGACATGTGGGAGATCGTGGC
Source organism: Triticum dicoccoides (assembly GCF_002162155.2). Lineage (NCBI taxonomy): Eukaryota > Viridiplantae > Streptophyta > Magnoliopsida > Poales > Poaceae > Triticum > Triticum dicoccoides. The sequence goes on from NC_041380.1 coordinate 503,474,128, forward strand.
GGTCTCGCCGTGCCAGCTCCCGTCTGCGCGGCGGTTGAAGATAAACCAAGAGCCGCTGGCGTTCCGCGGCCGCATGTGGTGGGTCGACGTGACCTGGGGCGCAGTCTCCGCCGACCCCTTCAGCGACCGGCCGGAGCTCTCCTTCGTCGAGCTGCCGAGGGGCAGCCTGCTCCCTGCAGGCGCTCAGGAGGACCAAGCGCTCGGCCTAGGGAGTCTGTTGCCTGACGCCGACAGCATCTTGTGCTGGAGGAAGGCCCCCGTCAGGTACCGGCGCGTCGGCGTCAGCGAAGGGCGGCTGCGGTACGTCGAGGTCTCTCGAGAGGAGCCGTTTCTACTCAGCTCCTTCGCGCTCGATGACGAAGGCAGCGGCTGGACGCTGGAGCACCGGGTGGCGCTCAGCAAGCACTTGCCGGAGGGGAAGACGCCGCAAATTGGCCTTCTTGATCCTCTTAACGCCAATGTGGTTTACCTCATGGTTGACGAGCAAACCATTATCGTCGTGGACATGGACGGGAAGGAGGTGACTGGGAGCTATCTGTCTAATGTCGACGTCTCCTATATACCATGTGTTCTTCCACCATGGCTCGGATCGACCCGGATCCCTTCTGCAGCTGCAGGTAGTCGCTTGCTCGTTCAACACATTACATACTTTCAGTTTTAGATGCGTAATGGATGAGTTTCTTTATGGATCACCTTTGACAGAATTTATTTTGTGTATCCTAGTGGTAGGATTTGTTGATCGTAATGTGGGGGTAGTCCAGTAGACATATTACTTCTCTTTACATGGCCATCTGACTATAAAAGTAATTTATCATGCTGTATATTAATAGATGTCATATTTATATATCCTGTCTTTGGTAACAATTGGGATTGCAATATATTGATATGAGCCACTAAGATATCACTCGAAAGCTGTAATCAAGGACTAAAATGTGTCAATCGTATCCAGAACGCAGATTATTACTTTGTTCTCAATCCCAAACTTCTCCTTGATTTGAAACTTCCAATCCCTTGTCATTTCTACCTGTTTTCCTGGTCATAAGAATTTTCCTTGAAACATATTCGGTGGTCTAAGTGATTTAGCTTTTGAACAGGAAGTTTACAACGTTTTTGTTGCTTCGATGGTACACTGTATGTATGTTCTACCTTATGTTTTCATATCTCTATAATTTGGTTTTAGAAGGTAACTTAAGGATTTAAATCTGTTGCATCCTTTTATTAATTCCTCTACTCTAGTCATTTGCTACCTTCCTCTATTGTTGTGCTATCACTTATGGGTACAGTGCTGAATTCTTCAGAACCTGCTCTAACTATCATTTTTTTGCCACTTTAATTCTTGTATACAATGCACAGAAATCTATAATGTTCTAAATTGTATTGTGTTAGTGTTGCTTCTGCTGTTCAAATTCTTGTAAATTGATCAAGTTAACTCTTTTCAGGCAAGAAGGACCCTGTGACTAACAAGACTTTGTCAGACGTCCTGGTTCGCTCTAAAATCCCGTAGAAGAGACTAAGGTGCCAATTTACCAGCTAATGATCTCTCTTTACTTTATGTTGGCTCATGCTTCTTGTTGTCTCTCATCCATTCACATTTGTCGTATGCTGCATTCTTTGGGGTAAACCCTCCTTTTGGAAAGAATGCTGCATTCTTAATACAAGCATCTCTTAGTCAATCGAGCAGTTTATGGATTGAAAAAAGCAAGCAGTATGCATCTTTTTGCCAATTACAACGATTATCTTCAACTGGTTTCGTGTGTATTTTCTAACATATCCCTATCCTTAAAACCAGCTTCTATTTGGTTGTGTTCAAGTTGATGTTTTAGTGCAACCTAGTAACATATTTACTTCTTAGAATAATTATTGTGTGCTACCTGAAATTGTTATTCCACTCATATTCTTCTGGCAGCTACTTGCCAGGCTGCCAAAATTTATGGGTTGGTGTGTCAGCATGGATATTCCATCCCTTCATTCAGGTGTATTAGTGTTTCTGAACTAGCAGGCAGAAAGGATGCCTAGCCTTATTTGTCTGGTGACCACTGCATTAGAATCTGAAGGATATCACTGTATTAGAATCTCAAGGATATCTAGCCTTGTCATCATGATGCCCACCATTTTTTTCGACTTAAGGAGCATCACTCCCATCTTTCATTTCTGAAAGTTGATAAAAACAAATGACGATATGATGACCGCCATTGTTTTTCCTTTTTCTGAAATACTAACTGATTAAAGCCTGAAACTGAAGCTTGATCTTTCTTAAAATTGATCGTGGTGTAATTTTCCACAACCAAACCTTGGATTGAAAATAAATGTGTTATCCAGTTGATATTCCACTAACTTATTTCACTTTTGGAAATACACATTGATGGACTAACTGTAGTAGCATTTCGGTTTACTGAATTTCATCTTGCTGTTTATCCATATCACTCATCTTCTTGATATGTTCATTCAAATGTGTCTAATGTTTCTTATTTTGTTTTCAGATTTCTCAAAACTAGCCGATGCTGCTCCGTAATCAATTAGGAAGCTGATGGTGGTAGCTTACTGAACTCTTATTTTGGTGAAAATCTGCAGGAGTCTTGGTTTGATGGTGTTTCGCCATCAACTTAACTGCATCTCCTTCGTAGGGAAATTGGAGAGAATTTTCAGACTATCCGGTTCCGGTCACAGCAGAACATTAAACAGATCCAGCATGTAACGACCATTACTGAACATCATATATGCTGTGTTTGCTAGCTAGCCAATATATTCCTAGGGCATGTTTACTCCGATGAAAAATCTCATTTAGGGATCTCGGCGTATGTCATCCATGCAGCATTGGTGGTTTGTTCCAGTGCAGTATTGCTATTTGTGTCCTGAGTAATGTATGCTTTTGTGCTAGTTGATGGTATATTGGCATATTGCTCTTGATTTTAGTTAATATATGAAGGATTACAACTCAATTTGGCTTCCGTACGTGATGATTAGATGCATCATGAAAATACTGATTGAAAACGGGAAGACTCAACAGTAGTTTTTTGTTAGCTTGTCATTACTAGACAGTGGGTTGCCTAACAATTCATAACATACTACTTACTCCCTCTGTTCCTAAATACAAGTCTTTGTAGAGATTCCAATATGAACGACATACGGAGCAAAATGAATGAATCTACACTCTAAAATGCATCTATATACACCCGTATGTGGTCTATCGTGGAATCTCTACAAACACTTATAGTATTTAGGAACGGAGGGAGTATACAGTATTGGTCTGAAAATCATTTACAGCGCCTCGCTTCTTCTTTGAAGCACGTAAAAAAGGGTTTCATGCATTCCATCATAAGAACAACGATGCCCGCCATTGCTGAGCGATTAGCTTTGGCACCGGTACTCCGGTAGCCCGTGTCGGAGCTAATCGCACATAGGCAGCAAGGTGTCTCCAACTCCTCGACGATCAGGTTCACGCCAAGCTTGGATATTTTGGGGGAATTTGTGGCAGTTGGTTCTCATATCCAACTACACAGTTAATTCAACATGCTTAGCCTTGATAACACTATCCGGGTTCTTTTTGCGGGTCTTGATTGTTAAACATGCAACATGTCACGTTATGTGACCGGCGCATCTCATAGGAGATAGTTGAGATAGTTAGGTTGTTAGAGTCTTATGTTTATCTCATGTAACCTCTTATCTCTATCTCCTTTCTTGATCTCCAAGCTTGTAATCCAAACTGCATGTATGCACTGTTATGGGAGGTGCGCCCCATCTATTTAACACGAACTCGTCGGCCTGAGCGAGGCAAGATGTTCCGCTAGTTCGCACATGGTAATCAGAGCCTCATCTCTTCCCATCTACCTGAGCCTAGCCATGTCTTCTTCCTCCTCCTCCGACTCCTCCCAACCTACCCTCAATGGACAGGTCACTGAGAAGCTAACACGCACGAACTACATGTTGTGGCGCATGCAGGTTACTCCCCATGTGTGTGGCGCTGGTGTCTTCGGCTACGTCGACGACACCACGCCGGAGCCGACCAGGCTTCATGTCACCAAGGACAAGGATGGCAAAGAAAGCTCTGCACCCAACCCTCTCCACCCAATCTGGGTCAGGGAGGATCAGCAGGTGTTGGGCTACTTGCTCAGACCCTCTCCAAGGAGGTGCTCGTCACGGTGACCACGGTCACCACGGCGCACGCGCTCTGGACCACGTTGGTAGGTATGTTCACGTCGCAGTCCATGAGCCGTGTGAACAATATCAGGAAGGCGCTCATCAACGCACAGAAGGGCAACCAGACGGTTGCCGCCTACTTCGCCTCTCTCCGCGGCCTCGCCGATGAGCTTGCTGCTGCGGGGAAGGCCATCCAAGACGACGAGCTCATCTCCTACATCATCCATGGGCTCGACGTCGACTACCAGCCCCTTGTCTCTGCCCTCGATGCCCGCGTCAGGCCGGTCTCCCTCGACGAGCTCTACGCCATGCTCAGCAACTTCAACCAGCGCATGGCCCAGTTCAACCACTCGGGCGGCAGCTTCTGCTCCTCTGCCAAGCCGCGGTCCGCGGCCGTGGTGGCGGCTCACGTGGCCATGGCTCTTCTCGCAACAAGGGGAAGTCTGGAGGTCACGGTGGTGGCGGCAACAGTGGTAGCGGCAGCTCCAATGGCCACTCTGGTGCCTCCCGCGGTCGCCGTGGTGGGGGTCCAAATCGGGCCCGATCAGAGACACCCCGCTGCCAAATTTGTGGTAAGTCAGGGCACACTGCGAAAGACTGCTGGTATCGTTACGATGAAGATGACGATGACTCCCAAGATGAAGAAAAGGTGGCCGCCGCAGCTGATGGATCCTACGGCGTCGACACAAATTGGTATGTTGATAGTGGTGCCACTAATCACATAACCAATGAGCTTGAGAAGGTCACGATGAAGGAAAAGTACCATGGCAAAGATCACATCCACACGGCGAGTGGAGAAGGTATGCAGATTTGTCACATTGGTCATTCTATTTTTCATACCCCTCATCATCCAATTCATCTTAAGAAAATCTTGCATGTCCCTAGTGCTGCTAAAAGTCTTCTCTCTGTTCATAGAATTGCCCTTGATAATCATGTTTTCCTCGAATTTCATCCATACTTCTTTTTGATCAAGGATCAGGCAATGAAGAAGGTTCTCTATCAAGGTAGATGTGTTCGAGGGATTTACTCGTTGATTCCGGAGCTTAGGAGACTCTATAAACAAGCCAATGGTGTTGTCAAAGTCTCGTCAACACGGTGGCACGATCGATTAGGGCATGCTGCTTTTTCTTTAGTTGAAAGATTACTTAGGAAAAATAAACTCCCATTTGTTGGTGAGCAAAATGTCGAAACTATTTGTGATTCCTGTCAATGTGCTAAAAGTCATCAATTACCATATCCAATATCTACTAGTGTTTCTACCAAACCACTTCAATTAATTTTCTCTCATGTGTGGGGTCCTGCCCCTACCTCTGTTGGTAGACACGAGTATTATGTGAGTTTCATAGATGACTATAGCAAATTTGTATGGATTTACCTCAAAAAGAGATCCGATGTGTTTTAAGTTTTTCAAAACTTTCAAGCCTTGGTTGAACGAAAATTTGCTAGCAAAATTATTGCAGTATGAAAAACTAAACTCCTTCTTCCAAACACTTGGCATATCACACCATGTTTCATGCCCTCATGCTCATCAGCAGAATGGCTCTGCTGAACGCAAGCACAGGCACATAGTTGAGGTTGGGCTAGCCCTCTTGGCAGGGGCCTCCATGCCTCTCAAGTTTTGGGATGAGGCTTTTCTCACAGTTGTTCATATCATCAATATGCTTCCTAGTTGAGTCATCAACAATGAAACTCCGGTAGAAAGATTCTTCACACAAAACCAGAATACAAATCTCTTCGTGTTTTGGATGTGCTTGTTGGCCCAATCTTCGCCCATACAACAAACACAAACTCATGCTACGCTCCAAGGAGTGTGCTTTTCTAGGATATAGCCCTCAACACAAAGGTGTCAAGTGCTTAGATATATCCACTGGTCGCGTTTATATATCTCGTGACGTTGTTTTTGACGAAACAAAGTTTCCATTCGCCACTCTACATCCAAACGCTGGCGCTCGCCTTCGAGAAGAAATTCTCCTCCTGCCCACTCATCTCACCAGTATTGATCAAGGGGGATCCGAATTATGATGATCAATTGTTGACTAACTCTGCTACTAATGGTGTGCATGAGCTTTCTGATGATGCTACAGGAGAAAACGGCAAAAACGATGCAGAAATCCATGAAAAAAACGCGCCGGCAGGTCCATATTCCACGTGTCCGCTTCTGGGAGGCAAATCCTCCTCGGGATCGGCCCCGCAACAGCAGCCCAGTCGACCCCCCTTGGGATCCGCATCCGCAGGCGCGACAGACGCGCCTGCGGCAGCGTCCACCGACCACATCGTTGTCTCCAGCCCAGCGCGCGACACGCGTTCCCCCTCCAGTGGCGGCGGCCCGAGTCCCCCTCCACGCCAATCCTCGCCTGGCACGCGGCTGCACGCGGCTCATCAGCACAGCGTGCGGTTCCGCGACCAGCCGCTTGTGTACAAGCGGCACGACTCCGTTCGCCAACCTGCCGCGGGGCCCAAGCCTGACGCGGGATCCGGCGCGGACTCCAGCGCGCCCACGCGCGCGTCCACATGCCCGACTGGCGTCCACTTTGAGGTGGATAGGCCATCATCAGCCAATGACGAGGCCCCAGGATCCTCTGCACCGACCGAAGACGATGCACATGACCAAATCGTCACAGAAGATCCGATAAGAGCAGATTCTGCTACAGGAGTCCCTGCCCCGGGATTCTCTGTGGCTGGTGATCCTGCTGCTGCACCGTCACGCCGTACATGACTACAACATGGGGTAATACATCCTGTTAATTATAAACACATAACCAAATATGGTATGATTTGTTCTACAGGTGAACCCTGTGAACCACATACACTTGAGGAAGCAGTTGGTGATGAAAAATGGAAGAATGCCATGAACGAAGAATACATGGCACTTAAGAAAAATAAAACTTGGCATTTAGTTCCCCCACAGCAAGGTAAAAAATTAATTGATTGCAAGTGGGTATTCAGAATCAAAAAGAAATCTGATGGAACTATTGATCACTATAAAGCTAGGCTCGTTGCAAAGGGTTTTAAACAACGGTATGGCATAGACCATGAGGACATGTTTAGTCCGGTTGTTAAAGCTACCACTATCCGTCTTGTTTTGTCTATTGTTGTTTCCAGGGGATGGAGTCTCAGACAACTTGATGTACAGAACGCGTTTCTTCATGGTGTTCTGGAAGAGGAGGTATATATGAAACAACCTCCTTGGTTTATAAGTAAAAGTGCACCCTCTTATGTCTGCAAGTTGGACAAAGCACTCTATGGCTTGAAACAGGCACGAAGAGCATGGTACTCCCGTCTCTGTCACAAAATGCAAACACTTGGTTTTGTTCCTTCAAAGTCCGACACTTCTTTGTTCATCTACAACAAGTCCAATACATGCATATTTGTCCTAATATATGTTGATGATATTATTGTGACAAGCTCGTCTGATGAAGCCATCACATGACTTTTGAAAGATTTGAGTGCAGTTGCTTTGAAGGATCTTGGAGACTTGCATTATTTTCTTGGGATTGAAGTAAAGAGGCACAAGGAAAGTATGCAGTTGACTTGGTAAGGAAAGCTGGTTTGCAAGGTTGTAAACCTACACCTACTCCACTATCAAGCTCAGACAAATTATCTCTTACACAAGGAACTCTCTTGACTCAAGAGGACAGCACAAAATACAGGAGCCTGGTAGGAGCTCTTCAATACCTCACTCTTACCAGGCCTGATATTTCTTTTGCTGTTAACAAAGTATGCCAGTTCCTTCATGCACTTACAACTGTCCATTTTAACTGCTGCCAAAAGGATAGTTCGATATGTCAAAAACACATTAAGCATGGGTCTTAATTTCAGCAAAACATCTTCTACACTTGTTAGTGCCTTCTCTGATTTTGATTGGGCAAGCTGTCTTAATGATAGACAATCTACTTGTGGTTTTGTTATTTTCTTTGGATCCAACTTGATATCATGGTGTGCTCGCAAACAAGCTACAGTCTCCAGATCCAGTACAGAGGCAGAATATAAGGCTCTAGCAAATGCCACAGCTGAAATTATATGGGTTCAGTCCATACTAAAGGAACTTGGTATGAAGAGTAAACAAGCTCCTTGTCTGTGGTGTGATAACCTTGGTGCTACCTATCTTTCAACTAATCCAGTGTTTCATGCAAAGACTAAACACATTGAGATAGACTTTCATTTTGTCAGAGAAAGAGTTGCTCAGAAGCAACTTGACATTCGTTTTGTGCATTCCCGTGAGCAAATTGCATATGGGTTCACAAAGGCATTGCCTGTCAAGAGCTTCGAAAACTTCAAGTATAATCTTAACTTAATGCAATTGTGATTAAGGGAGGGTGTTAAACATGCAACATGTCACGTTATGTGACCGACGCATCTCATAGGAGATACTCCCTCCGTTCCGAATTACTCGTCGCAGAAATGGATGTATCTAGATGTATTTTAGTTCTAGATACATTCATTTCCGCGACGAATAATTTGGAACGGGGGGAGTAGTTGAGATAGTTAGGTTGTTAGAGTCTTATGTTTATCTCATGTAACCTTTTATCTCTATCTCCTTTCTTGATCTTCAAGCTTGTAATTCAAACTGCATGTATGCGCTGTTATGGGAGGTGCGCCCCATTTATTTAACACGAACCGTCGGCCTGAGCGAGGCAAGACGTTTCGCTAGTTCGCACATTGATCACTCAGTGTTTACTTGCAAGGCATCGCTTACTTAGTCTCACTTCAAGGATAAGTGGTAAACACATATGGAAGGGCTCCCCTATGTCTCACTTCAAGCAAGACAGAGCATCCGCTCATTGAAGGGACGTGGGAATTGGCCGACCGAGTTGCATTGTCCGTGCATTTCGGATTTCATTCGTTTGTTTCCTTAGTCCCTTCTTTGATTTCGTGTTCTCTTTTTATTTTTGTTATATTTGCATAGAAACTTTAAAAAATATTTAAAAAACTTATGTTTGAAAAAATGTTTGTGAAACTTAAAAAAACTGCTGATAGCACTTGGAAAAAATGTTTCAAGATGTATTTGAAATAACAAATAACACATATTCAAACAAGAAATGTTCAAAAACATGTGTTTGAAAAAAATGGTAATCATGTATTCAAAAAATGTTAAATGTGTATAAAAAATGCTTCTAATGTATATGAAAAACTTACAACATGTATGAAAATGGTAGACATCAAAACATAAATATGAACAAAATGCTAATATAGTATTTAAATAATATTAAAGGCTTATAAAAAATGTTCTAGATGTATACCAAAAATGTAGAAAGTGTATCAAATTTTTTACATAAAAACATAAATTTATAAAATGTCAATCATGCAAAAAATGTTAATCATATATTTCAAAAATGTTAAAACATGTATTAATTTTTTCTCCTAATATATAACAGAAATATACAATGTTAATGAAAAAACTAGACATGTGTTGAAGAATAAAAGAGAAAGATGGTGAAAACTGAAGAAACAGAAGAAAGAAGCAAAGATAAATGGAAACAACCAATGAAAACCAAGAAAACAAACAAAGAAAGAAAAGCAAAAAAACCTAAGAAAAACCAAGAAAGTAATAAAGAAAAAAGAAAAAGGAATATCAGAGAAAAACCGGTAAAAAATTAAACCAGTTAAAAAACGAAGAAAAATAGAAAACTGAAGGAAATCAGTGAAGAAACCGTAAAAACCCGGAGAAGAAACAAAGAACCAAAAAGGGAAAAAAGAGAATAGAGAAAAAAACAAAGAAAACCGCAGCGGATACAACTAGCAAAGAAACGAACGCACAACCAAGGAACGATTCCGCGCTGCCCAGCACCAGGTCCGGTGAATTTTCATTTCAAAAAAAAAAGGTCCGGTGAGGTTTTTGGCGGGAAAATGGTGACGTCCGAGGTCCAGCCAGTTGTGCGATGGTACGGCTGTTCATAATGCAGAACTCGGTCCATGCACCAATCCTCAACCTGTCTAACTGACGTGCGGGCCCGGTGAGCCCTCACGGTGTAGTAGCCAGTGGAACAACTTCACGCTGCTTTCCGTCCTGCCACCTCCCTGGTATCTATCTATGCTGCGTGCACCCACTCCATGTGCACCGAGCCACTTTCCCCTCCACCACCACAACGAAATCCCCACCTGCAGCCGCCGACCGGCGTCAGGACCGCGAGATGCTGCCCCGCCACCTCCTACGCCTCTCCGCCGCCGTCTCCGGCGGCCTCCGCCGCTCCCTCGCCACCGCCGCCTCGCACCCGCCGTGGGCCGCGATGTGCCACTCGGCGTGGACCGTCGGGGCGCCGGGCGCGCAGGTGCGCCTCGCCGAGCCGCCGCGCATCTCCGAGGTGTACGTCCCGGAGCAGCTCCTCAAGACCGGCCCCCTCCCCGACCCCGACGGCGACTTCGTGCAAGGGCATGGCGGCGCCGTCTGCGCCGCGAGCGCCGACGGCCTCCTCCTCCTCGTCTACGCGGAGACGCGCCTGTTTGCCCGCATCGTCGCCAGGCAGGGCGGCCGCCCGCTGCGGCTGCCACCCCAAACCGACGCGCTCAAGAGCATCGACCCCGACCACGTCCCCAGCGTCACGCGCTTCGTCCTCAACCCTCTCACGCGCCAGATGACCCGCCTCCCGGACCGCGTGACCAAGTTCGAGGTCTCCCCGCTTTTCAACCTCCGCATGGGCCTCCTCACCCAGGCCGATCGCGGCCACGGCCCGCCTGACAGGTTCGCCGTCGCCGAGCTGCAGGAGGGGGACCTCATGCTCCGGTTTCTCTCGGAAAAGGGCAGGTGGGAGAACGTGGTGCTCTCGCCGTGCCAACTCCCGTCTGCGCGGCGAATGAAGATCGACCAGCCGGCGCTGGCGTTCGGCGGTCGCCTGTGGTGGGTCGACGTGACCTGGGGCGCTGTCTCTGCCGACCCCTTCAGCGATCGGCCGGAGCTCTCCTTCACCGAGCTGCCGAGGGGCAGCGTGCTAGCTGCAAGGAGCCCGCTGCCAGAAGCCGATGCCGAGGTGTCTTGGCGTGAGTACCGGCGCGTGGATGCAAGCCAAGGGCGGCTGCGATACGTCGAGGTCTCTCAAAAGGAACCGTTTCTGCTCAGCTCCTTTGTGCTCGACAACGATGGTACCGGCTGGACGCTGGAGCACCGGGTGGCCCTGAGCAAGCTCTGGGCGGATGGAGGCCACCCATGGCTGCCCTTACCGGCGGGGAAGACGCCACAAATTGAGCTTCTTGACCCACTTGACGCCAATGTGGTGTACCTCACGGTTGACAAGAAACACGTTATCGTCGTGGACATGAACATGAAGAAGGTGATTGGGAGTTATCTGTATGGAAATGACTTCTCTGTACCATGTGTTCTTCCTCCGTGGCTTGGATCGAGCCGGATCCCTTCTGCAGGTATATTACATTACATACTTGTCAGCTATACTTTCAGTTTTAGGTGCATAATGCCTAAGGTGCTTTGTGGGTCATCTTCGGCACAATATATTTTGTTTATCCTAGTGGTTGGATCTGTTTTGATCATTATGTCAAAATCGTCCAATAGAGATAATGCTTGTCTCATGACTAGATGGCTAAAAATTTAGAGATACATCGTGTTTATTAACAATTATTTATGCACCATGCATGTGTTTGGTAATAATTGGGATTGCAAAGCTCATATAGATCATAGGCACGGAGAAATCTTTGCATCTGTTGTCATTTCTTCCTGTTGTCCTGGTCATAAAGATGTTTCCTTCGAACATATTTACGGTAGTGTAATCGATTTATACTTTGAATGGAAATTTTGCAAGGTTTTGGTTGCTTTGATGTTACACTGTGTGCTCTAAATTTTATCTCCATCTCTCTAACTTATGGATTTAAATATCTCTTCTAAATTGTCCATTTAAATATCTCCTTATGGATTTAAATCCCATTTAAATATGTTGTATTCTTTTAATATCTCCTCTACACCGTTCAAGTGTTATCCTCTAACTATTGTTGTGCTATTGGTTATTAATACACTGCTGAATTCTTGAGAATCTGCTGTAATTACCATGCCTTTTTGCTATTTAATTCTTGTATGCAATTCACAGAAATCTATACTGTTGTAATTCTGTTAGTGCTAGTGTTGCTGTTTGTCAAATTCTTGTACATTGATCAAATTATAACACTTTTCAGGTAAGGACACCGGGAAACACAAGACTCTGTAAGACGTGTTGGTTCGCTCAGACATCCAGTAGAAGGGACGAAGGTACCAATTTACCAGCTGATGACTCTCGTCATTTCGTTTTAGCTGATACTTCTTTGTTGATCCATTGTTCGTGGTATCTCATCCACTCACCTATTTAGGATGCTGCATTCTTGTTACAAGCAGTATCTCTTACGCCATTCATGCAGTTTTATGGATTGAAAGAAAACGCCATGCACATATTTGCCAATCACTACAATTCTTTTCAACTGGTTTTCTGTGTATTGATTGTCCAACATCTGGCTATCACTAATACCAGTTTCTCGTTGGTTGTATTGTAATTGGTGTTTCTATGCAACTAGTAATATTTGCTGGCTAAAACTAGAAACATACCTACTCCATAGAATGGTTTTTATGTGCTACCTGAACTTGTTCGTCCATTCACTTTTGTGTGTGTGAAGAATTCCATTCATATATATTATTGTGGCAGCAACTTGTCAGGCTGCCAAATTACCAGTCCCTGTGTCAGCATGAACTTATACATCCCTCCATCTAGGTGTATTAGTGTCTCTGAACTGCAAGGCATAAAGGATGCCTAGCCTTGTTCGTCCGGTCACCACTATATTAGAACCATGAAGTATATATATATATATATATATATATATACTCCTAATGGAGCAGTTGGTAGGATTGCGTCCACGGTTTATTTTCGTCTGGTTATATTTCGTCTGGTTTATTTTCGTCTGATTTATTTTCGTCTCATATCCCACCACCATATCTCCTCACATTGATTTTTTTACCCTCACAATAAAAACTTTCCTAACTTTTCCAAAGTTTCCTAACTAGACACGTTATAAACGGGCATGTACCGATAGCACGCTATCAATTAATAAAATTTTGTTTTATGACAATCAATTCCAAATCCTAATTTTCCTAATGCATCGATCTTTGCCTTTTTTAAGTAGTTATTTTGATAGGGAGGGTTTAGCCACGAAAATCATCCCTCCATCGTCGGCTGCATCCCTCACCCACGTCGCTGTTGCAGGATCTTCATCCGTCATCCTGAGCAATTGGGGCGGCGATGCGGGCGAGCTTCACGATAGTGGGGAGGACCAGGCCGCGGTGAAGGCAGGTCATGCGCTCCTCACGCTCCACGAACGGAACCTGCGCACGGAGGCGGTAGCGCGGGGTGGCAGCCGGCAATGAGGCGGCCGCGCTACGTGACGAGCTACGGGTCCCCCTTTGTGATGTTTTGGCATCGCTCCTTCATCGCACATCCTCAGGTTCCTCTTGCCCTTCCCTTCCTCTGTCCTTCTTTCCCATCTCTATGCTTTCACGTGCATCCAGTTTTGATTCCTCGTGTGATATATACCAAACATAGGTACGTCAATTCACTTCCTTCCCTTCCCTTCGTCCCTCGGTCCCACGCTCGTGGCGCTGAAGTGGTGGCAACAGGCGATGGCGGTGGTGTCGCTGATGGCGGCGAGGACAGCATGTGGCAGCTCCCGAAGCATGAACACGACCGCACCTCGGGCCTGCCGTCTGCCAAGATATGGGTGAGTTCTCGTGCTGCCAACCATAAACCCTCATGTCCTACAAATTCCTCAAACCCTACCGTCTTGATCCCGTCCACGCTCTGATCCAAAGGACGATGCAGCTCTGGCCGATTGACAATGGAGGTTTGGGATCCTTCCTCTCAGCACCCACTCCTGGAAGAATCAGCGGTGCGCCACGCCGATTGAACCCCGTCGAGATCACTCGCCAAGATTGCTATTCTGAAGTTTATTGTAAAGAAAGTGAAGAGTGAGACAGGATCCGTTTATTTTCAACCGGTTTATTTTCAACCGGTTTATTTCCATCAAATTACCGCCACCCCCACGCCCACCCACCGAAACGCGCCCAGCGAACCGGGGAGAGATCCATTGATTTGGCTAAGGGTAGGAAAAAATCTATTATTTTTTTGCTAAAGCAAATTGCATTAATGGGAGAGATCCGTTGATTTGGCTAAGGTAGGAAAGAATCTATTATTTGTTTGCTAAAGCAAATTGCATTAATGAAAGAGATCCGTTGATTTGGCTAAGATAAGAAAGAATCTATTATTTGTTTTCTAAAGAAAATTGCATTAATGAGAGAGATTTGTTGATTTGGCTAAGATAGGCGGTTTTGAGTAAAGTTATCTTTACTGTAGACATATAATGACAATTAATCAAGTATCAACATCATTGCATGCTTATTGTGTGGAATGTGTGTCCCAATGTTGACAGAAGGTATAAAAAGATTGTCTTGGAATTATTATTGTCTTGGGAAGATATTGCCCTGAATTTTCATTTCTCATCAGAAATTTAGTATCCATTTTCGTTGATCTTATTTGCAACATGTACAAGTCAGTAATAATCTAAGGGGGTGCCCTACCGGAGAAGATTATGATAGTTGGACAAGAAACTTGGTACTGTCGTGTAAGGTAAAGGTAGGAGAAATAGGAGATAAAAGCATGCATGGTGGGAGAAGGAAGTCGAATGTCGCGTGGTAGCTCAGACATGGAGTGTGGAAGAAAGACAATGACGAGATGTATGTATCTACTAGATCATGACCATGAGATATCATCCCATAGAAATGACCTTTGACTCTCATGTCACATGAATTTTCTCTTTATATATATATATTTGTTAATCCGTGGCAACGCACGGACACTTAGCTAGTATTTTTAATGGATGAGTTGGTTGAATAGTCCCACCACTTTCGTCTGGTTTTTTTCGTCTGTTTTTTTTTTCGTCCTTCCCTTAACACCCCTCCACGCTGGTTTTCTCCCGCACGTTTGCTGGTTTTTTCTTTTCCCTCGATCTAATCTGGTGGAGGGGTCTCCTCACGCACGTCAAGGCCTCCCGCCTAATGTTTCCTCTTTCCGCATCGAGGGCCGCCGCCGCCGCCGCCCCCCTCCCCTGGCCGCCCCGCGGTCTTCTATCTCTCCAAGCTCCGCCGCCGCGCCCTGTCTTCTGTCTCTGCACGAATCTCTGCTGTGGAAGCCATGCCCTGCCGCGCCATCCGGGCACGCCGTGTCCGGGATGATGGAGGTGATGTCGGCCAGGTCCCTATTCCCGTCGGCATCTTTTGCGGCGGGACCCGTGGGGGCAGGTCCCTGTTCCATTATGCGTCGATGGCGTCGGCGTGGCCTTCCCCTACCAAGCACGGCGGCTCCTTGGCTGGATCATGGTGATGATGCAGCCGGATCGGCGGGGGCTAGGGATCTCGCCGGCTGGCGTTTCTTTGATGCCTGGGTGTTCCAATGGTGATGGAACAGATGTATAATGTACGGTACAAGACTTTGGACGAGGCTGATCTGCGTGGATGATTGTGGCTTGGCCGTCGGGCACACAATCCATTGATTCACACATAAGGTTTGCCTTTTTTTCTTCTCTTTGCATTCTTTTCTATTAAGTTTTTAGATCTTTTGTGTTGGCCAACGAAAAAAAGATTTAGCACCCTAGATTTCTACTTTATATCAGTCTGGAAGCTCACCAGCCAATCAATCCACTTGGATTTCAAAGATATAATGGACTATATTCACTCACGTTGCCCACGCCCTGTTGTTTCATAGATATATCTATGCATATTTTGGTATTGCATCGTTAAGCAGTTCCTGGGAATTACGTGCATCAGGCATAAGTTTTATTTCCTCTATGCTTTAGTTGGAAATGGCAACTTGATTTAACTAGATTGGTTGTAAGCTTCGCTAAATTCCACAACAGTTATATTCGTGATGGGATCACACGAATGCCCTGGTGCCCGGTGTTCAGTGTGTTGTTCGATGAGCAGTTGGGTATTCCCAGGCCCATATGAGCACTTGGGTGGCTGACTGGTTGTATGTGGTACTTAAGTTACATTTTTCTTCTATATACAGAATAAATTCTGCAAGGCCCGTGGCGACTGAAAATTCTGCTTTAAGCAGTCCCTGGGAATTACGTGCAGCAGGTGTAAGTCCTATTTCCTCTATGTTGGGAATTACATTTTTCTTCTATATACAGAATAAATTCTGCAAGGCCCGTGGCGACTGAAAATTCTGCAAGGTTTTATGTACATGAAAAGGTAAATTTCATATAGTTGCAATTGCAACCAGAGAATCCATGGTTTGTTAGTTTGTTTCTCATTATATGCATGATCTTTCCTTTGAAATTCCAATATTTATATTGTAGAATTGCCAGTTATAGAACATATGACAAGGTATTTTCAGTTGTGATATCAGAGTGTCCTTTTTGTAATTTTCATTTGTAGCACTGAGTTGTGCAGATTTATGATGGTCAAAATAATGTTGGCTAAATCTATTAGTAGAGTTATTTATTCTGTTCTGCACACCTGAATATTCAGAGTTATATGCATGCAACGACGTCTACATGTACTCGGTCGATGATCACTACTCTGCAGTACAAAATTTCTATGAGCACACTTAAGCAGAGTTATATGCAGACAATTAACAGTAATAGCAATTGTTGTTATTTTCAGAGCAGTTTTAATTTTAAAAAACATGTACTTGATTAATCTTTTCTTTTCTTTCATGCAACGAATAGAGTATACACAATATACTACAATTTGGTGTAACCCACACAAGGATTCAAGAAGCAGGGCCAAACAGGACTAATGAAGACATAGCACAGTACTGTTCTTCAGGATATGATGTTTATTTTTGCCAAAATTATTAAGAGATGAAGTAGTTTATTAGGTTTCCATTCCTTATATTGTGCATTTTTTATGTGACTATTCTCGGTACATATATTCTTAAGAAAAACAAGATAGTTGTTGAATGCTCTCTGAAACATAGCATAGATTTTTCGTCGAAAATAATACTCTATTTACTTTGAATGTGAGTTCTGTTTTGCTTTAAACAGCTGAGTGCATTCTGAAATATTGTCTCAAAGAACAAGGTGCATGTTGAGTATTTCTCCTCCCTCCCTCATCTGAGCGAAGAAGACATGCTGGAGTTGGGCGACTTCCACACCTCCCTCATCGACGGCGTCTACAATATACTTGGCAAAGTCGAGGACGTATACAAGATTCTCGGCAACGACAATGGTGTCTCCTTCCACCTTTTCAACAAAACCACACTTGGCGCCAGTAAGCACTCCCTCGCCCACCTCTCTTCCTCATGCCTCCAACGTGTTGTGCTTTCCGCGGCCGCTGAACGCACAACGCCGCTGTGTAACCACTTGCTCCAGTACATGTGTGCATTTCAGTTTTCTACTCGGCATTCTCTCAACAATCTCAAGTTATTTGGTGATTGGTTCTTTGACTTATAGGCTAAATCACATGGTTGAACTCACGATCTTCTAGAGCCAATATTTGTGGAGCCTACGGGGTTTTTTTTTTGAAAGGGAAAATAAAAATCACTATGTGAGGGTTTGTTACAAAAAACATAATCTTAGAACTTTCATAGTTTAGCAAGTATCTGGTTCTGAACTTTCGAAGAGTGCTTATAACAGTAATTTCTTCAGTCTTTTGTATCATTTTCCAGGAATTATTGCAAATACAAGTATTACACCTCTATATATTATATTATTTGTAATTCCGATTTAACAACGATTCTGTTGTAGTAGCATCCTTGTAGTTCACCATTGGGATGTGCACATTTAGTCTTTATTAGTAATACAGTTTCTTGATTTTCCTTGTAGTTCACCATTGGTATGTGCACATTTAGTCTTTATTAGTAATACAATACTTGATTCTTGAGTTCTGAACTGATTCATGACAGTAATGGTACGAAGTGAAAAAGAATTCTTGCTGTGATATGGATCCCTGTTCTGATTTTAGTGATTGACGCCGCCGTCTTCCAACACATGACGGCTGCAGCCCCATCCACCAGGCCACCTACACAGTGTCGCACCTATTAGCCAGCAAATCGCATGTGTTCATGTGTGTTGTTCCACCGAGATCATCGATCAAGTCATAGCTATCTAGCTTCCACGGAAGCATCCACCTACCAGCTAGCTTGCTGCTTGTACGTGTGCATCATCTGGGACAGATCCGCCGGCTAGCGCGGCTAGCGACCGCTGTGTACGTACGTGCTCTAGCGGTAAGTACGTAGCCAACACAGACCGCAGCCATCTATACCAGGGATCCTCCGCCCTACCGAGTCTTGCAAGCGATCATTGTAACTTTGTAAGAAATATTTCTGTTTGATACTGTCATGCGTTGTTGTTGCACTGTCACAACCATCCATCTACACACCAAATATATGTGAACAAGATTCATTGGGGTTCCTATTATGGCACTGAGTTGAATCGACAAAGAAGCTTCCATTCAGCATGCTATGTCAATGGAAGAATATCTGAAGCAAACCTCTGCTACTTCTCTGTTCTCTTTCATTTGTCGTGGGCAGCCAAATTGGTTGAAATAGTTATGGCCAGGGAATGTGGCAGCAGCCAAAAAGGGGTTTCTCTATGCCACCCCTCTGTTCTCTTTCATTTTCTATGGGCAACCATGTTGCATCTTATAGATTAGTGATCAAGATGTAAATATATCATTTGTGTCTTTACGTTACTAAAACTTTGTTGAGAATTGATTAATTTTAGATTTGCTTCTAGAAATAAATTTACATCTGAAGAATTGGAGCAATTATGGCACTGAGTTGCTGAGATAGTAGGTGTAGGACTTGGTGATGTAATAATGATCAAAATTCATACACACAATATTGGACAGGATAACAGTATACATGCTTTCCTGAGATGATTGGTCTTAAGCATAAAAATGCTTCCATGTGCCAATGCACAATAAAGAGTTCTATGTTTTTGTACCACTTTATTTTGTGCATTAGGTCTGATAGTATATGTTAGTATATGTGCCATTTCAGTTTTCTAAGCATAAAAATGCTTCATGTGCCAATGCGCAATAAAGAGTTCTATGTTTTTGTACCACTTTATTTTGTGCATTAGATCTGATAGTATATGTTAGTGAATTTCATTTTTGTTGAAATAGATTACAAGTGAAGAGGATTTCAATTATTTTCTGTATGTTATTGGCTATCTTGTCTATACATGTGAAATTTGATATGCAATGAGTAACAACCAACCCACAATGAATAGGATGACATAGTAATGCTACGAATAATCCATTATCAACAAAAGAACGTTCTCAATCTTTTTAAGGCCCGTGGCAACGCACGGGCACTCTACTAGTATATATAGTGTTACTATTCATCACCTAGGGTGCAGAATAAGTTATTCTTCATCCGAGGTAATATTACGATCATTTCATAATTAAATTATGTTTGGAATTCAAATAGTTACATTCATATTGATTCACTACGTAAAATTTGGCATAAGAAAAATAAAAATATAGGTCATAAGACAAGAAAATTTACAGTTTATGTGTATTTTACACTATATCTTTACGTTTGTAATTTTACATAACATAAAATATTTTTTACAATGATTATATATTTTCTTACAGTCTCTTTTTATGTCGGAAATAAGACAAAACTTACGGAACGTAAAATTACGATGAATTGATGGTAAAATAGAGGGGGTGACGAATAACTATTCCTCATCCAGGGTGACGAATAGCGCGACCATATATATCTAGCCTTGTCATCATGATCACCATTGTCTCTACTTTTTTCGAAAACGGTATGACCAACTGATTAAATCCTGAAACTGAAGCTTGATCTTTATTAAAATTGATCGTGGTGTACTTTTCAGCTGCAATCAAGTCTTGGATAGAAAATAAACGTGTTTGGACGATAACTCACTGTTTTGTATCAATTTGAGAAATAGATATTGATGGGGTTTGTAGTAGCGTGTCTGTTTTCTGAATTTCTTCTCCATATCACTCATTCTCTTGACGTGTCTGTTCAAATGTCCCTAATGTTCTGATTTTGTTTTCCATGTTTCTTAAAACTAACAGGTGGTGGTGTCTAATCCTTGATGGTGGGGGTCTCATTTTGGGGGAAATCTGGAGAAGTCTTGGTTTGATGGAGTTTTGCTATCAACTTACTGTATCTCATTGAGGGAAAACTTGGAGAATTTTCAGACTATGGGTTCACAACAGAGCATTGCAGTCAAATTGCTAAATCAGTCAGCAAGTAACGGGCATGAGCATCGTGTATGTCGTGTTTTACTAGCTAGAAAATACATTCCTAGAAAGGATTGGTGCTTGGACATGTTACTCTTGTGCGATATCATATTTACATATCTTTACTTAAACCATCGATGTTGCATTGACGATTTGCTCCAAATAACCATTGACGCTGCATTGCCGATTTGTCTTGTTTTGTATCCCGGGAAAGTCTCAACCCATTTGGATGTATGGTTTGTGATTAAATAGCCTTTTGAGCTCATATAAATAAACATGTTTATTCAGAAAACGATACATCCAAATGGGTTGATACTTTCACAGAATACAAAACGAAACATTTATGATTTATTGATTTTTTTTTCAATTTTTTAGATCACTTCAAAATACTTAGTTCAGTCAATTTTGTACGTCGGATCTTTAATGGATGGCTGATGAAGGGGGGTAAGTCACGGTGAGACTTGGCTTCGTGAAGTCACCGAAGCTGCGTCCAGATAGAGTTGCTCGTCCATTGGCACGTCTGCGGAATATGTTTTTTGAAGAAAGAAAAAGGTTAGATGCCCAACATACTACTCCCTCCTTTTATAAATATAAGTCTTTTAGAGATTTCAACAAATGACTACATACAAAACAAAATGAGTGAATCTAAACTCTAAAATATATCTACATACATTCGTATGCTGTAGTTCATTTAAAATGTTTAAAAAGATTTATATTTAGAAACGGAGGGAGTAGAATTTTGGCGGGAGAAAGACCACTAGTAGAGTTCTGGCGGGAAAACGGCAGCCGATGGGAAACAGCTGCTCAAACGCGCCGTTCCTTGGCTTCTCGATGAAGCCTCGCTAGTCCAAAATGCGAAAGCTGGTCCGTGGACTACACCACAATGGGCCGTATCACTGACGTGTGGCCCCGAGAGCTCTCTCCCGGCCGTGCAGCCGGTGGAAGAACCACACGCCACTTTCCTCCTGCGCCCCCCCGGAAAGTGGTCGGCGTGCACCCAGTCCATGTGAGCCGGGACCTGGAATCCTCCCCTCTCTCCACCCCAAGGGAGAAAATTCCCCACTTCAGTCTGCGCACCCAGCGTCGCCCGATGCCTCTCCGCCGCCGCCTCCTAGGTCTGTCCGGCGGCCTCCGCCGCTCGCTCGCCACAGCCGCCGCGCACCCCCCGTGGGCCATGATCAACCGCTCGGTGGAGTTCGTCGGGGCGGCGAGCGCGGACGTGCGCCTCGCGTCGCCACCGCACGTCTCCGAGCTATGCGTCCCGGAGCGCCTCGTCAAGACCAGGGGCAGCCCCGGCCCCGACGGCGACGTCGTTCAGTCGCCCGCCGGCTCCGTCTCCGCCGCGAGCGGCGACGGCCTCCTCCTCCTCTCCTGCCTAGACCTGCGCTTCGTCGCCCCCGGCGCCGCTCGGGTGCGCCAGCATCTCTACGGCCTCGACCCCACCCACGTCCCCAGCGTCACGCGCTTCGTCTGCAACCCTCTCACCCGCGAGCTACGCCGCCTCCCGGACTCCGGCTCCGACCCTGAGGCCGACGTCCTGTGCGGCCCCAACATGGGCCTCCTCACCCAAGCCGATCGCGGGCACGGGCCGCCTGGCAAGTTCGCCGTCGCCGACCTGCAGGAGGGGAACCACATGCTCCGGTTTCTCTCGGAAACAGGCAAGTGGGAGAACGTCGCGCTCTCCCCGTGCCAGGTCCCACTTGCGCGGCCAATGGACATAGACCAGGAGGCGCTGGCATTCGGCGGCCGCCTGTGGTGGGTCGACTTGGCCTGGGGCGCAATCTCTTCCGACCCGTTCAGCGACCGGCCGGAGCTCTCCTTCGTCGAGCTGCCGAGGGGCAGCGTGCTGCCGGCTGGCGTGCAGCACGAAGCTTTTCGCCGAGGGAGCCCGCTGCGTGACGCTCAGGGCAGGGTGTGGTGGGAGCAGGCGCCCGTCAGCTACCGGCGCATGGGTGTCAGCGAAGGGCGGCTGCGGTACGTGGAGGTCTCTCAAGGGGAGCCGTTTTCTCTCAGCTCCTTCGTGCTCGACGACGAAGGCAGCGGCTGGACGCTGGAGCACCGGGTGGTGCTCAACAAGCTCTGGGGGAGCACCATGGGACTGCCTTTACAGGAGAGGGGGTCGACACGCATTGTCCTTATTGACCCGCTTAATGCCAATGTCGTTTACCTCACGGCTCACAGGATTGCCGTCGTCGCCGTGGACATGGACAGGCAGGAGGTGATCGGATGTTATCCCTATAGAAACGACCTCTGTATGCCATGTGTCCTTCCACCGTGGCTTCGATCGACCCGAATCCCTTCTGCAGGTATTCACCCACTCGTTTTAGTTGCTAGATTGCATATTTCTCAGGTTTAGTTTCACATTTTGATGTCAATGCATGATATACTTTTGTCCAATAGACATATTACTTTTGTCTCTACATAACAAGATCACTCGAAAATGACTGACAAGCGCGAGTAGTAGCAATTGTTTGTACACTGTGTTTGTTAACAATTGGATCTCAAATAAAAGTTTTCTGGATGAAAGGTCCTTGGCTCCTACCTTTTACAGAAATCCCAAAGAAAATTGTTATTGGTGATTTGTATGAGAAGAGCCAATGCATTGATCTAGTGGCACTTCTATCACAATTCTCTTTTTGTGTTTAGTACTTTGGGGTGGACCTGAAGTCTCAATCTCAAATCTCTTCTCGACTTGAAACTTCCAACCTTTGGTCATCTCTACATGTTATCCTGTTCTGGAAGTGTTTATCTTAAAACATATCTACGTAGTGTCAGTGATTTGCCTTTTGAACCATATTTTTTTCCAAGTTTTGGATGCTTTCTAGCTTACAAGTCCGAATAATCTTATCCTGGTTGGTGCTGCTGCATGTTCTGAGTCATGAAGCTGTCCATATATTCTGAGAAGTGAGAACTGTTTCGTTAAATGACATGATGTATTTTCTGAGTTATGAAGCTGTCCATATATATTCTGAGAACTGTTTCGCTAAATGACATGCTGTATTCGACCTGATTAGAGTCCTCCTTTTCGATAAATAGAGTTATTTGCAGGCTTGTAATTTACACCGCATGTTCTACATTTAATTTCTGCCTACACAATTTCATTTTAGAAGGATTTAATGATGTTATATCCATTTTAATAATGCGTCTACACTACCCAAGTGTTAAACAAATATATTCTTCAAATTGCTGTGTTGTGGCTTATGGGTACACTCTGATCAGTTCTAGTTAACCTGCTCTAAGTATCATTCTTTTCTAGTTCAATTTATTGTATCCAATGCACATAAATCTATACTGTTACAAATTACGTTGTCTTAGTGTTGCTATTCTTCAAATTCTTGTGCATTGATCAAATGAACCTTTTTCAGGCAAGAAGTATGTTGAGAAAAACAAGACTCTGGCAGATGTTCTAGTTCGTTCACACAGTCACTAGAAGGTACCAGACATTTAGTGAATCCCTATTTACTTCCCTTCTGATGCTTCATTATTGATTGCTAGTTGTATCTCATCCAGCCACAACTTTAGGATCCTGCATTCACATGTATCTCTTACTCAGTTCATGCAGTTTATGGATCTGGAAAGCGATGACATGCATTTATTGCCGATTACTACTACTACTGATTTTCTCTGTTTGTCCAATGTATCTGTTATCCTTCCTACTACTGCCTGTTTGTTGTTGGTTGAGTTATAATTGGTTTTTAGTGGAATTAGTAATATTTGCTTGGAATGGAAACTAGTAACATATTATACTGCGTAGAATGTTTATTTTGTTGAAGTGTGCTACCCGAACTTGTTCTTCCATTCATATTTTTGTGGCAGCGACTTGTGCTAGCTGCCAAAAAGTGTCATTTGGTGTCTCAGCATGGAAGTTTGATCCTGGTGTATTAGTGTTTCTGAACTAGCAGCCATGATCTTGTTCATCATGCTGAGCACTGTACACTGAAGGATTTTTCACCCTGTCATCAGGATGACTGTTGTCTTTTCTTTCCCTGAGATATGTTCCCCAACCATTTAAAGGCTGGAACTGAAGCTTGATAACTATTAACAATTGGTCGATGTGTAATTTTCGGGTGCAACCAAAAGTCGGATAGAAAATAAACATGCTGCCAGACCTTCTTTCTATTTAAGTTTCGGAAATGCGCATAGGTTGACCATCGTAGCATTTTTGTTTACCCAAGATTGTTTCTCAGGGGAAAGTAAAACTGGGATACCAGCAGAAGCTGGACAGCCCCCATTCACTTCTCATTGTTCAGGCAACAAAAGATATCTAAAGAAGTTATCCGAACAACAGTTCACTTAACCGAGTTAATTAGTAAATACAGTGTCCATGTAACCTTAACCCCCATGTTACTCATACAAAAGGAAAAATGTGGTGCTTGTATCTAATATTCCTTAATTTTATCCTCAGGTTTCTTAAAACTAAGGTGCTGGTGCTCTAATCAACCAGGAGGCTCATGGTGGTAGCTTAGTATGCTGGGGGGAAATCTGGAGAAGCCTGTGTTTTTGGAGTGCTGATCAACTCACTGTATCTTGGATCGTAGGAAATGTGGTACTTTTGTTAGACTTTCAGTTCGCTCTCCAGTATCTGCTGTAGACACCAGTAAGATAGTTCATTCGTCGCAAAACTGGTGCTTCTGCAATGTTTACTCTGATGAGAAACCTTATTTAGGGACCTCTGCTTCTGCCATAGGTGCTGAACTGACTATTTGAAGGAACGGTTCAGTATTCGCTGCCCTAAGCTAATATGTATAATTTTGTGCCAATCGGTCGTGCATTGAACTTGTTAAGTGAGAAGGATGAAATGAGGTTGCTTTTTGTGCCCTGATGGCTCTTAGTTCAGCAGGATGAAATGAGTATGTGAAGTGCACATCTTACCATGCGTATGTACTGTGCTACACTTTTGCTGTATTCGTTTTTTTCTTAATAATTGTTACTTATTTTGCTACACTTTTGCAGTTTTGCTGTATTCGTTTTTTTTTAATAATTGTTAGTTATTTTGCTACACTTTTGCTGTATTCGCTTTTTGTCTTAATAACTGTTACTTATTAAAAAAATATGATAACTTTTATCTTGAAGGGGAGGAGCAAGAAATAAGCGACGCCATCTTTTGTTTTCAAAACTTGAATGGGTCTGTCTCACCTTTTTTTTTGCGGATCTAATGGGTCTGTCACACTAGGCCTGGATAGCCTTGCACATGGGCTCTTGGTTTAAGGGAGGCCCAGGCCTAGAACATTTCGGCGGGAAAATGGCGCCGTTGAGCTATTCCAAACACGGATGGGGGTTCGTGGACTATACGGCAAGGTTGAAATCAGCTATATGTGTTTTTGTAAGAAGAAAAAAAAGTTTATGTAAGCTGTAGCGGACAAAAAGCC
Source organism: Triticum dicoccoides (assembly GCF_002162155.2). Taxonomy (NCBI): domain Eukaryota; kingdom Viridiplantae; phylum Streptophyta; class Magnoliopsida; order Poales; family Poaceae; genus Triticum; species Triticum dicoccoides. The sequence continues at coordinate 503,499,817 of NC_041380.1, forward strand.
CAACACCAATCCCTTCGAAATTTGGCGGGAAAAAGGTGACGTCATAGGCATGCCTCGGCTTCTGCGAGAAGCCTTTACAGGCGTACGGCCATTCCTAATACGGAAATCAGTGCATAGACCACCACCCAATAGACCGTTTCACTGACCAGTGGGCCCGGGAGACATCTCCCAGTCGAGTACCCGGTGGAACGACCGCAGGCTGTTTTCCTCCCGCGACCCCCCCGGTCCATGTGAACCCTCTGCTCTCGCCCACGGCGCACCGAGTCCACAGTCCACACCACACCACACCAAGCCAAGGAAATTCCCCACCGCGATGCCTCTCCGCCGCCGCCTCCTAGGTCTATCTGCCGCCGTCTCCGGCGCCCTCCGCCGCTCGCTCGCGACGGACGCCGCGCACCCCCCGTGGGTCATGCTCGACCGCGTGGCGCAGGTCGTCGGAGCGTGGAGCGCGGCAGCGCGCCTCGCCGAGCCGCCGCATGTCTCCGAACTGCGCCTCCCGGAGCACGTCATCGAGGCCTTCCCCGCCCCCGACAGAGACTTCCTGGAACTGCGCTCCGGCGCCATCTCCGGCGCGAGCTGCGACGGCCTCCTCTTCCTCTCCGTCCTAAACGCGCGCTTCACCCCTCCCGCCGCCGGCGAGCGGCGCGCCGGTCGGGCGAGCACGCACCCCGCCGTCCCCGACCCCGCCCACGCGCCCCGCGTCACACGCCTCGTCTGCAACCCTCTCACCCGCGAGCTATCCCGCCTCCCGGACTTCGTCTCCGACCCCGAGTACGATTTCATGCTCGCCACCCAGATGTCCATGGGCGTGCTCACCCAATCAGACCGCGGGCAGGGGCCGCCTGACAGGTTCGTCGCTGCCTTGCTGAACGGGGAGCAGATGCTCCGGTTTCGTTCGGAAACAGGGGAGTGGGAGGCCGTGGCGCTCTCGCCGTGCTTTTTCCCACTTCCGCGGCCGCGGCGAGTGACGCTGGACCAGGAGACGCTGGCATTCGGCGGTCGCCTGTGGTGGGTCGACCTGTCCTGGGGCGCACTCTCCGCTGACCCGTTCAGCGACCGGCCGGAGCTCTCCTTCGTCCAGCTGCCGAGGGGCAGCGTGCTGCCTGAAGGCGCGCACGGCCAAGCGAGGAGCTTGGGTGTCATCGACTGGCATATGCACACGCCCTTCAGGTACCGGCGCATGGGTGTCAGCCAAGGGCGGCTGCGCTACGTCGAGGTCTCTCGGGACGAACCGTTCCTTCTCAGCTCCTTCGTGCTCGACGACGGGGGCAGCGGCTGGATGCAGGAGCACCGGGTGGTGCTCAACAAGCTCTGGGCGAGCCACATGTCCCTACCCTTACAGCAGGGGGCGACGACACGCATTGTCCTCATTGACCCAGTTAATGCCAACGTCGTTTACCTCGCAGTTGACACACTAGCCGTCGTCGCCGTGGACATGGACAGGGAGGAGGTGATTGGGAGTTATCCGTACAGCGACACCGCCGCCTGCATACCATGTGTTCTTCCACCCTGGCTCGGATCAAGCCGGATCCCTTCTGCAGGAGGTGACTCGCTTGTTTAGTTTGCTAGATTACATACTTTTCAGCGCAATATGCATAATACTTTTGTCTACATAACCTGATCACTCAATAATGACTAGTACACGTAATTAGTAACAATTGTTTCTTCACTGTGTTTGTTAACAATTGGATGTCAAATGTTGTTTTTATGGTCGAACGACCCTTGGGTTCGGTTTCTTATAGAAATCCCAAAGAATATTGTTATTGTTCGTTTGTATGAGAAATGGCAATGCATTGATCTAGTCACACTTGTATTATGTTCACATTTTGTATTAGAATGGTGCAGGTACTTGGGGGTGGGGTCTCAAGTTCCAATCCCAATTTTTTCCTAGACTTCCAACCCCTGGACATATCTACATTTTATCCTGATCAGAAAGAGTTTATTTGGTTTTGATCAGAATTTTAGCTAGTTTTGGTTGCTTCGTAGCTTACAAGTTCGAGTAATCTTATCTGGTCGTTGCTGGTGCAGACTCTCAGTTACGACTTGTCCATATTTCCTGCGAACTGTCGCGTAAAATGAAATGCTTGGACCGGATTAGAGTCCTCCTTTTTTGAAAAAAAAAGAGTTATCTGCAGGCTTTGAATATGTAATTTACACTGCATGTTCTACATTTAATTTCTGTGCCTCTATAATTCGTCTATTGAAGGATTTTATGATGTTATATCCATTTTAATCACGCGTCTACAACCAAGTGTTATCGTCAAAATAAATATATTCATCAAATTATGTTGTGGCTTATGGGCACACTCTGATCGATTCTTGTTAACCTGCTCTAAGTATCATTTTTTTTCCTAGCTCAACTTTTTATATGCAATGCACATAAATCTGCACTGTTATAGATTATATTGTCTTAGTGTTGTTGTTTTCAAATTCTTGTGCGTTGAATAAATGAACCTTTTTCAGGCAAGAAGTTCGTTCGGAAAAACAAGACTCTGGTAGATGTCGTAGCTTATTCCGACAGCTACTACAAAAGATGAAGGTACCAATTTAGACATTCAGTGAATCTATATTAGAGTCCTCCTCGTTGGTTGAGTTATAATTGGTGTTTTAGTGGAATTGGTAATATTTGCTAGGAATGAAGACTTGTGACATATTTACTCTTAGAATGGTTATTTTGTTGAAGTGTGCTACTCCATTCATATTCTTGTGGCAGCAACTTGCGCTAGCTGCCAAAAATTGTCATTTGGTGCCTCAGCATGGAACTTTGAACCCGGTGTATGTATTAGTGTTTCTGAACAAGCAGGCATGTAACTTTTGATCCCGGCGTATATGTGGTACTGTAGATATAAATAGTTTTCTCCATAAATTTGGTCAAAGTTTGACTTTTCAAAAAAATCTGTATGAACTACATTATGATTTTCTCTGTTCGTCGAACATTCCTTAATACTGGCTTGTCGTTGGTGTTTTAGCTGAACTAGTAATATTTTTTGAATTTTTGAACTAGTTATATTTACTGGGAACCGAGGCTAGTAACATACTCTCTTTGTTGAATGCCTACTACAGTACGTTCAAGTGTGCTACCTGAACTTGTTGTTCCCTTCATATTCTTGTGGTAGCAATTGGCTTGGCTGCGAACATTTATCAGTTGGTGTGTCAGCATGGATCTTGTATCCAGGAATATTAGTGTTTCTGAACTACTACTCTAGTAGGCATGAAGGATGTAGTCTTGTTCATCATGATGATCAATGTATACTTGCATGAAGCATATATTGCCTTGTCATGAGGACGACCGTTATTCTTTCGCCTGAATTATTATCATCAGCCAATTAGAGCCTGAAACTGAATCCTGATAATTGCTAACAAATCGATCGTTTTGTGATTTTCTTTTGCAACCAAGACTTGGATAGAAAATAAACATGTTGCCAGATTGACAGTATTGTTACAGTTTTGGAAATGCAGATAGATGGACTACATTAGCGTTTTTTTGTTTACTCAAGATTTTTTTTTCTTGGTGGAAAGTAAAGCTGGGATACCAGCAGATGCTCGGCACACACCCATTCTCGAAAGCCGAATCACATAGCGGGCAACAAGAGATATCTAAAAGAAGTTATCCGAACAGCAGTTCATTCAGTAGTTTCATTTTGCTGTTTTTGCGTATCACCCATCCTCTTCACATGTTTATTCGAAATCAATCACCATGCTTATTACAGTCTCCCTATAATTTAGATTCCCACGTCAATCATACAAATAAATTTTTTTTTTGCGATGTGTGTGTCTCTGATGTTCCTTATTTTTTTCTCCTCAGGTTTCTTAAAGCTAACAGATGCTGAGTAGGAAGCTGATGGTGGTAGTAGCTTACTGATGCAGGGGGCAATCTGGAGAAGCCTGAATTTTTGGAGCGCCGGTCACGATCAATTCACGGTACCACGTTTGCACAGCGTTTGTGCTGTAAACACTAGCAAGACGATTCATTCCTAGCAGAGTTGATGCGCACACATGTTTACTCTGATGGGCGATGAGGAATCTTGTCTAGGGATTTCTGGTTCCGTCATAGGTGTTGAACTGACGATTTAGTTGGAACGGTTCAGCGTTGGCTGCCTAAACTATGCATGATTTGGTGCCAAATGATTTGTGTGCGAGATGTCCATCTTTGCAAGCATATGTTGGAGTCTGCGCTGTGTGCTGCAGCTTAGAAGAAACGAATTATTTGGTTCTTTCTTTTGTTATAACTACTTCTTTTGAAGAAGATTGTACGGCAACTGCTGGATCTACTACGACTGTATCACGGGAGGAGGAAGAAATGAGGGACGCCATATTCTGTTTTCGAAGCTTGATTTTGGCCACCTTTTGTTTTTTAGAACAAGGAAGCTTGAATGGGCTGATCCGTATAGGGGCTCCTGGTTTTAGGGAGGCTCAAAGGCCCGGAGCGTTTCGGCGGGAAAATGGTGGTGCCGTTGAGCTCAGCCGATGGGCAGCGCGCAGCTGTTCAAACTCACGCGCTCCAAATGGCCTCCTCCTCGGCTTCCACAAAACGTCGCAGGCTGTACGGCCATACCGAATGCGGAAATCAGTTCGTCACCGGTCAGCTCTCCCGCCTCCCGCCCGCCCTCTTCTACGACTACGAGCCTCATGTCAGAAAGCTCATGTGCGGCGAGCACACGGGCCTACTCACCCGAGCCGGTCGCGGCCACGACGGGCACGGGCCGCCCGACAGGTTCGCCGTCGCCGCGCTGCAGGGGGACCGGATGGCCCGGTTTTGTTGGTGTAATTATGCATCTCTGGGATGCCATTAGCAGGAACAGATTGCATCTATATCACCTAAAACATAAACAGAGAAGGGTTTAGGGGATCATTACGTGTCACGGCAGTGGACATGATCGCCTGCTTGGTGCAGGCTTGATGCAGAGGTGATGTAGTCGAGGTAGAAGTCCTCCTCAACGTCCTGATGCCCTCAGGACGCCACCGGCACTGTCCGGGGACGGCAGCGGCGGCTGGAATAGGTCTTCTCGTCGCTGCAGCGCTCCCCCTGATCGGATGGGGTGAGAGAATATCGGGAGGGGAGTGAAACCGTACGTGAATTGTGATTGCGCAGGCTGCCAACCCTCTCATGTTCCCTTTTATGTAGCGCTGGCGACAGGGGACCTAAACCATCAGTTGGTTTGGGTGCCCCGGATCAGGGCGCCTCAGTTGGGATAAAAAGCCCACGTACGTTGGTGCGTGGGGCCTTTTCCTTTAACGTTATCTTTCCCCTTTTTTTGTTAGACTAATAGATCTAACTGGCTTGTTTAAGCCGCCAGATCAAAACCAACATTCTCCCCCTTGATCGTTAGGCTTAACTTCATTCGCCCATTCTACATAGGAATGATGTACCAAAGTGAGGTGTTACATCAGCTCAAAACGCTATAGAACCTCAACACTTATAGTACACCCGCCTATTTCGAAATGGAAAACATTTTACTAATTGGGAAGTGGTTTATTTTAATGGTCCTCTTATTCCAGAATCATCAGGCCTCCAGTAGTCCCATGCCGGCAACATGCTCACGAAAGATACTGGGTGGTAAGCCTTTTGTTAGCGGATCCGCAAGCATATGCTTCGTTCTTATATGGTTAACATCAACTGTTTGATCCTGGATTCTATCTTTCACAACACGATACTTTATGTCAATGTGTCTGGCAGCATTACTTGACCTGTTGTTACTCGTATAGAAAACTGCTGGTTCATTATCGCAGTACAATAAAATTGGTTTAGATATGCTGTCAACCACTTTAAGTCCGGGTATGAAATTCTTTAGCCATACAGCCTGCCCGGTGGCCTCATAACATGCTACAAATTCTGCTTGCATCGTAGATCCAGCAGTTAACGTTTGTTTGGAGCTTTTCCACGATATAGCTCCTCCCGTGAGTGTGAATATATAACCTGACGTGGATCTCATACTATCCACACACCCGGCAAAATCAGAGTCTGAATAACCAACAATTTCTAGGTTATCAGTTCTTTTATATGTAAGCATGAAGTCCTTAGTTCCTTGCATATAACGCAAGACTTTCTTTGCGGCCTTCCAGTGGTCCGGTCCTGGATTTGATTGGTATCTGCCAAGCACCCCGGTTACAAAACATAAGTCTGGGCGTGTACACACTTGAGCATACATGATGCTTCCAACAGCTGAAGCATAAGGAACCGACTTCATCTGATCAGTTTCACATTGGTTCCTCGGACATTGAAATGTCCCAAACTTATCGCCCTTAACTATAGGAGCAGGTGAGGGTGAGCACTTATGCATATTGAATTTTTTCAGTACTCTCTCAAAGTATGCCTTTTGAGATAGTCCTAACGTTCCTCTGGACCTATCTCGATGAATCTCGATGCCGAGGACATACGAGGCTTCACCAAGATCTTTCATATCAAAACTGGATGACAGAAAATTCTTGGTCTCATGCAGCATATCCTTATCGCTACATGCCAACAATATGTCATCAACGTATAGGACTAAAAATGTGAACCTACTGCCTTTAAACTTAACGTATATGCAGTTGTCCACAACATTTTCGGTGAAACCAAAAGTTTTGATAATTTTATCAAACTTGAGGTACCACTCTCTTGAAGCTTGCTTCAAGCCATAAATTGATTTCTTTAGACGACATGCTAAATGTTCCTTTCCTTCCACAACAAAGCCTTCTGGCTGAGCCATGTAGACATCTTCTTTTACGTCACCATTTAGAAATGCCGTTTTAACATCCATTTGGTGTAGTTCCAGGTCGTAATGAGCTACTAATGCCATTATGATTCTGAAAGAATCCTTGGTTGACACAGGAGAGAAAGTTTGTTTATAATCAATGCCTTCTCTCTGTGTATACCCTTTTGCCACTAGCCTTGCCTTGAACCGTTCGACATTCCCTTTGGAATCATACTTGGTTTTGTAGACCCACTTGCAGCCTACTTTCTTAGCTCCATCGGGAACTTCTACTAAGTCCCATACATCGTTTGAGCCCATAGATCTCAACTCGTCTTCCATGGCAACCAACCATTTGGACGAATTTTCGCTTTTAATGGCTTCCTTATATGAGGTTGGATCCTCCACCTTTCCCATATCATTCATGTCCTCCATCAAAAAGGTGATATAATCATCTGATATGGCTTTCTTCCTCTCACGCCGTGGTCTACCCATGGGCGGCGGTGGTGGTGGAACATCATCATTTTCATTATTTTCTCGGAGATCCTCATTTGTGTTTGGATTCTCATTATTAGTTTCTGGATCACCATTCGACTGAGAGACTAAACCGTGAGATTCAGGATCATCAGATGTCACATTTCTTCGTATTGGAAAAACAATCTCTTGGATAGCCGGGGATGGTACACAAACCCGCTTCTCCTCAAGATCGATCTCCCTTAAATTTGTGATCTCATTATTCTCAAAAAATACCGCTTGTCTAGTCTCCACAAACTTGGTGGTGTGATTTGGACAATAAAAACGATATCCCTTTCCCCTATGAGGGTATCCTACGAAGAAACAGCTAACTGTTTTTGGATCCAATTTCTTAAGTTGTGGATTGAAAACTTTAGCTTCAGCAGGGCAACCCCACACCCGTAAGTAATTCAAGCTCGGTTTCTTTCCCGCCCACATCTCGTAAGGTGTGTTAGGTGCTGACTTAGTTGGAGCAAGATTTAGTATGTGTGCAGCTGTCTTTAATGCCTCTATCCAAAGGCTTACTGGTAAACTCGAGTGACTAAGCATGCTTCGCACCATATCCATAAGGGTGCGGTTGCGGCGCTGGGCCACACCATTTTGTTGTGGTTCACCAGGCATTGAGTACTGAGCAATGATTCCATTTTCAGATAAGAACTTGGCAAAAGGTCCAGGAATCTGCCCATAAGGAGCATGCCTACCATAATACTCCCCCCCGCGATCAGACCGTACAACTTTGATTTTTGCGTTCAGTTGATTTTCAACCTCCGCTTTATAGACTTTGAATTTCTCCAAAGCTTCCGATCGGTCACGTATGGGATAAATATACCCATAGCGGGAAAAATCATCTGTGAATGTAATGAATGAATCAAAACCATCTACAGACTTAATATTAAGGGGTCCACATATGTAGGTGTGAATTAATTCTAAAACCCTTGTGGCTCTAACTGCTCCTTTCTTAATTGTTTTTGCAAATTTTCCTTTAATACAGTCGACACATTTGTCTGCATCTGAGAAGTCTAATGGGAGGAGTATTTCATTTTTAACTAAGCGTTCCATTCTCCCCCTCGAAATGTGGCCCAAACGACAATGCCACAATTTCGAAGAATTACTTACTCCTTTCCATTTCTTCTCAACATTAATTTCATCACTCACATGCATAACTGACTCATTATGAAGAGATAACATGTATAGTTGGCCTCGTCTAACACCGATGCCTACATTCTTATTACATTTGATCAAAGCAAATTGTTTCTTGCCAAAATGACACTCATACATATCATCATCTAAACGAGAAACTGAAATCAAATTCCTACTTAAGGTAGGCACATAAATAACATTATTCAATCTAAGAGTGTGGCCAGTGTGTAGCTCCAACGTGAGAGATCCCACAGCTTCAACATCGGCCTCAACTCCGTTCGCAACCTTAAGCTTTCTTGTTCCTCCTCTTATGGTTTGGATCGTATCGAATCCCTGCATAGAGTTAGCAACGTGAGTGGTTGCCCCTGAATCAATCCACCATGACTTTATTGAAAAATCAACATAAAGTGATTCATCTACAAAAGTAATTTCATCAATACCTCTTTTGTTCATCCATTTTAGAAAGCCTGGGCAGTCCCTTTGATAGTGTCCCTCTTCTTTGCAGAAGTTACAAGCATTTTCTCCAGCAGTGGAGCTGCTAGGAGCAGAAGAAGAACCACCGGCTTCTTTACCCTTGAATGCCTTAGGGTTGAATGGCTTAGTGCCTTCTTTCTTGACTTGCCTTTTCTGAGGCTTAGGGAAACCTTGTCCGTCATGCTTTCTCTTGTTAGAGCCAACATGAAAGACATGGTCTTTTTTCTGCCTCATGATCCTTTCTTCCTCCTGGACGATCCTTGCGGTCATCTCAGAGAGTGGCCATTTTTCCTTTAGAGAGTTATAGTTGACCTTAAATTGTTCAAACTCTTCAGGAAGAGACTCAAGAATAATTATGACAAGAAGGGCTTCACTTAAAGAACACTCCAAAGCCTTAAGCTTGGTGAAAGCATTTACCACCCTCAATATGTGCTGCCTAACATTTCCATCAATAGTGTATTTCTGAAGAAGTTTAGCAAAAAGCTCATGAGCATACACTTTGTCGGAGCCTTTAAATTGCTCCTCCATTTCAGTGAGGAAATCTTTAGCAGTATCTTTCTTAGGGAGTGCTTCAGAAATGTCCGGCGATATTGTCGCTTTCATGATGAGAAGCGCAATATGGTTGGACTTATTCCACTTTTCCATCTTAACATCATACTCCTTCTTGAGTTCTGCATACCCTGTGACACCCGCCACAGGTGCCACAGGTTTTTCTTCCCTCAAGGCATAGTCAAATTCATTACAACCCAAACATAATTCGACTTGGGACTTCCAACGAGGGAAGTTACTCCCCGTAAGTGGTTTGATCGTGTCGGACCGGAATGGAGCGGAAGCTGAAATCATCATAAAAGTTCATAAGTAAAGTTGCATGATTATAAATTTACATTGGTAAATAAACAAACATGTCAAGTATTTAATTTCAACTCCATGTCAAAACACCGTTGGGCAGAAAAAAACATGGAATTAAAATATCATAGGGATGACTCATAATAATAAAACAACGTTGGTCCGAATTAAAATAAGAGTCATTTCATTCTCAATTTAAACATCAACATAAAAAAAACATTATCATTATTTGATGTCTAAAAAAACTTCATCATCCAAAAACACATAATAAATCCTGAATAAAATATCTCGTTGGTTCAATTTTACCCAGAATAATAATGTGTTTATTACATTTTTACGCATTTTCTGGTTTAAGCAGTGCAAATCATAATATTTATTAACTTAAACGCACTGGAAAAACAGAAAATCGCGACAGTGATTTTGGCCCAAAATACCTCACAGCTACAAGTAAAACGGCCCAGCCCAGCAGCGAAAAACGTTAAGAGGAAAAAAAACGCGCTGGGCAAAGGCAACCTGGGCCGAAGCCCGTGACCGAAAATGGCCCATTAATGCCCGAAGGCCCGAGCCGGTGCTCCGCGTCGCTGAGAGCCGCTCGATCGAATCGGACGGCCGGCGCGGCTTGGAGCCCGAACAAAAGTGCCGACCGGTAACCCTAGTCACTCCCCCCCCCTCCCCCCGCATTTCTCGCTCGTGAGCGGCGACGGCATTCGACGGCGGCCTGAGGCGCGCCGGCCATGGCGGCGCGGCGGCTGCGCTCGCCGGAGGAGCGTGCAGCAGGATGAATCCCGCGCGCTCCCCCGTCGAACGTGGCCCCGGCGGCAGTGCTCATGGCGCATCAAGGGAAGGAGGATGGGCACACCGGCCACCGTGGCATGAAGGGCGACGGCGACCCGCGCGGCGTCGGCCACACAGGTGCGCGTCCATTCTAGCCGCGGCGGCAGCTCAAGTTCTTTTCGCGCGTCGTCCCGAGGACGGCGGCGTCACGGCGTCTCCGCCCTCGCACCGTGGTGGATGCAGTGCGGGCCCCGAAGGGAAGAGGCGGCTACGCAGCGCATTAGGTGAGGATTCTCCTCATTCTCCCCCAAAATCGTATTCATCAGTGCTTAATTGGTGAAAAAACATGCCTAATTGAAAAAATTAGGGTTCTACCGAAATTGGGGATTTATCTAGGGTTCTTCAACATGGGGGGTTTGCTACTGTTGATCCCTCTGCCTTCTTATTTGCTTATCAAAAAAAAACCCCGGAACCAGTACTTAAACATGATTGATTCTAATTAACCGTGGCATAACCATGAGCATTAAATCTTAACTTAGATTAATTAGAATTGATGAACGTAGGTGGCAGTACTGATCTGTAGCACATTAGAATTAAAACATGATGATTTACAGAGGGCATCAAGACAGTAGCATGCATCTTAGGGCTAACCAGGTGCTAAAACTTTCAATCTTTGATCATGAACCCTAAACCTGACTTGATCTAAACTTGATGTTGATCTACAGATCAATAATATAGAGACCTATTGCAATCAAACTTGGCGACTGATACCATTGTTGGTTTGGGTACCCCTGATCAGGGCGCCTCAGTTGGGATAAAAAGCCCACGTACGTTGGTGCGTGGGGCCTTTTCCTTTAACGTTATCTTTTCCCTTTTTTTTGTTAGACTCATAGATCTAACTGCGAAAGTGCTATTGTGAGCTCGAGCTCACAGGCACCCTTTGCTACAATACAAACAAAAAATATATTTAAAAAGTTCAAAAAAATCTGAATTTTTTTGGCAACAAACATTGATATAATTTTCACATGTGTACAAATTTTCATGACAAAATGACATTCATGCAGGTCTCAGCAAAAAAAACAAAATCGATGCCCCAAAATGCTTCCAAAAACAGTTTTTTTGGAGCATGATTTTGTTTTTTTGCTGACACCTCCACAAATGTCATTTCATCACGAAAATTGGCACGCATGTAGAAAAAATATCAAAGTTTCTTGACAAAAAAGTTCAGATTTTTTTGAATTTTTTTACTATTTTTTCGGATTTTACTGTTCATCCGGGATCACTGGTGCCCGGGATCAATTCCTCCGCGTCCATCTAACTGGCTTGTTTAAGCCGTCAGATCAAAACCAACAGGTTTCTCTCGGAAACAGGCAGGTGGGAATCTCTGCCGGTCTCCACGTGCCAGCTCCCGCTGGAGCGGGCGATGGTGCTGGACCGGGAGGTGGTGGCCTTCGGCGGCCGCCTGTGGTGGCTGGACGCGACCTGCGGCGCCATCTCCGCCGACCCCTTCAGCGACCGCCCGGAGCTCTGCTTCGTCGAGCTGCCGAGGGGCAGCGTGCTGCCGGCCGCCGCCCCACGGGACTGTCCCGATTGCGGGGACCCCTGCGGCGGCTGCGGCACATCGAAGCACCGGCGCCTGTGCGTCAGCCAAGGGCGGCTGCGGTACATCGAGGTCTCTCAAGAAGAGCCATTTGTGCTCAGCTGCTTCGTGCTCGACAACAATGGCACCGGCTGGACGCTGGAGCACCGGCTCGACCTCAGCCGCTACGAGACTCACCGGTACGGCCACCCGTGGCTACCCTTAAAGGGGGATAACACGCCACAAGTTGGGTTTCTTGACCCACTTACCGCCAATGTTGTCTACATGTCGGCCTGCATCACCACTCTTGAGGGTACGCCACGAGTCGTCTTCGTCGTGGACATGAAGATAGACCTTCCGTTTCGGAGTTATGCGTATAGATCGGGCGAACCCTGCTTCGTACCTTGTGTTCTTCCGCCGTGGCTTGGATCGAGCCAGATCCCTTCTGCAGGTTGTGACCCGCTCCTACTCTGTTTTTTTTTCCATCTTTACATGTGCAAGTGCAATGCAGGTGTTGCCAAGAACTGTAGATTTTCTCTGAGGAATTTGTTTTCTGCATCTTACGGGTAGGATTTGTTGATTCTTATGTTGGAATCGTCCAATATACATGATATTTTTGTCTCCCATAGCTAAATAACCACTCAAACATTAGTAATATATATACCATGTGCTTGGTAACTGTTGGTATCACAAAGAAAAGTTTGAAAGGGGATTAGTTTGATTGTTGACTGGTGATGTGTATGAGAAAGGGCCCGTTGATCTTTAACTAACCACTAGGAAATGGTAGCATAAATTGCAGCCATGGATTAGTATGTATCAGTCTTATCGAAAAGCACAACTTATAATTCCACTTTTGTTCCTTTTCTGTTCTTAATTAGGCTTAAAATGGTGCTAGATTCAAACTGCTTAGGACCTCCAGTTCTCAGTCCATTCATTAAGTTAGAACTTCCAACCTTTTGTCATTTTTAACCTGTTGGCCTTGGGCATAAAGAATTTTTCTGAAAACATATTCATTGTAGTTTCAGTGATTTAGCCTCTGAACAGAAAATTTGCAACTATTTTGTTTGCTTTCATGGTAATCACTATAGCTGACAAGTTCGAATACTCTTATCCTGGTTACTATTGGTGTTCATGACATTAATCGTCAGTCGCTCATCTCTTCAATCTTGACTGGGAGGTTTTGGCCTTCCATTGCTCCAGAAAGCTCATCAATCATGGGAGAAATACGATAGGCCTTGGCCAGTGACTTTGACTTAATTAACTCAATGAATGACTAATTTCTAATCCAAAACAGCATTCTCCTTCTTTGGTACTTCTACAAGCTAGAATGCTCTTATCTAGAACGTGATTATAGTTTTATGCTGTTTGTGACTTTCCAGTACACAATGCATGTTCTACATTTCATTACCATCTCTCAGTATTTAGAAATGGATTTAAATATGTCGAGTCCATCTAACCACTCATGTACACTATTCAAGTGTTACCTTGCTGAATAATTAGATCATGTACAGTAATTATTTGTGCTATGGGCCTATGGCTTATGGGTACACTGTGCTGAATAATTCATAACCTTCCCTAACTATTAGGGCTTTTTTTAGCTCAACTCATGTATGCGATGAACAGAAATTTGTTGTGTTTTGTTCAAATTCTTGCACATTGATCAAATGAACCTTTTTCAGGCAACAAAGGTGTTAAGAAGAACAAGAGTTTGGCAGATGTTCTGGTTCGTGCAGACAATCTGCAGAAGAGATGAAGGTACCAGTGAATGAATCACCTCTTCTGTTGCTTTCTTTTAGCCGATGCTTCTTTATTCATCCAGTGTCAGTTGTATCTGATCAATTCACATGTATAGTTAGGATGCTGCATTGTTGTTACAGTACAAGTATCTCTTACTCAATCCATGTAGTTTATGGATTGAGAAAACAACGGCTGCATATTTTTGCCATTTACTAATACCATTTCAGCCAGTTTTCTCTGTGCCGTCCAACATATTGTTCTACTTAATACCAGCTTCTGGTTGGCTGAGCTCTAGTTGGGGTTTTAGTGGGACTAGCAATATTTTGCGGACTCGAGTCAAGATAATTAACATATTCACTCCGTAGAATGATTATTATTGAAAGCGTGCTACCTGAACTTGGTAGAATTGGGGTGCAGCACGCCGATGGATTACTAGAGTCGGGCGCTGGAGTGTCATGTGTGCAGTATTTTCCTTCTTTCATTCATGTTCTTGTGGCAGCAACTTGGTGTTCCCCAAAAGTACTGGTTATCGTGTCAGAATTGGCCTCCCAACCTTCCATCCAGGTGTATTAGTGTTCCTAATAGCCGGCACAAAGGAACTTTTCTATCTGGGACGAGCAATGTTTTGGGGACTCAAGTCAAGACTACTAACATATCCACTCCGTAGAATGATTATTATTGAAGGCGTGCTACCTGAACTTGTTCTTTCATTCATTATTCTTGTGGCAGCAACTTGCTGCTGCCAAAAAGTACTCTGGCTGTTGTGTTTCTAAACTAGCCGGCACATAGGATGCCTAGCATCGTCCATTTCTGGAATACTGTACTAGAACCTAGCCTTGCCATGATACTCCACTGTCTTTCCTTTTCATGGAATGTTATCACCAACTGATTCAGGGGTGAAACTTAAGCTTGATATCTCTAGACATTTGGTCATGGTGTAATTTCTGCTGTAATCAAGACTTGAGCAGAAAAAAAAATGGTGTCCTGATGATAACTCAGGTGTTTTATTTCAGTTTTGGGAACACATATTGATGGACTATGGTAGCTGTTATGTTTACTCAAGAATTTCCTTTGACTGTGTTTCCATTTCGCTCAATCTCTTCACCTGTTTACTCAAAAGTGTCCCTAATTTTTCCTCTTCCTTTTCAGGTTTCATTAAACTAACAGCAGCTGTTGCTATAGTAAATTAGGAAGCTGATGGTGTGGTATCTTTGGGAACCGGAGAAGTCAGGGTCTGCTAAGAGTTTGCCGATCAACTCGCCATATCTTGTCTTGGTGGTGATCTGGGAGTTCTTTCAGACTTCGGGTTCGTGGTAGAACATTCCAGTAGAACTGCAAAATTAGTTCAGCATGCAACAACTATCATGAAACATCATCGTGTTCTTGTATGCCTTGTTTAGTAGCAAGACATTGCATCTGCAGGAAAAGGTTGATGCTTCTACATGTTAACTCTTACGATAACTCTTATATATTTATGGATCTATGCTTATCTCACCAGCGCTGCATTGAGGATTTGTTCGAATGGATCAGCATTTGCTGCCATATCTTATACATTTTCATCACCAAAGATCTTGAGCTGCAGGTGTAACCTGCACATGATGGTGCAGCCTCCGAAGAGCATGAATAACCGGCGCACGGAGCATCTCCATCAAGCCGGTGTCGTGGCAGTCCAAACAAGATACTGCCTGCAATATCTATACATAGCGGAATTCTTGATGCTTCCATGACGATTACATCCCCCAATCTGTCCATGTGTTGCTCATATATAGTATTTCTGACTATGGGGCAACCTTTGCCACTACATGGTCAATTCACTGTGAGTTAGACAACCGTAAATCTGTGAATCTTGAAGATTGCATAACAGCACATTATTCATCTGTTCATTTTCTTCAAGAGAGCCTTATCGATTCTTTACAACATTTCAAAGCAATACAACAACAATAGAATTCACACCTATAAATCAAAGATGCACACAACCAATTTATTATAAACCAAAGAGCAGTGTGACAAACCTGTAGCTTAACAAATAACAGGAAAACAAAATATCTCAAACATTTATCAAGTGGTCCATGGGCGAGAGCTTAAACTTAAACCCATGCTTAAGTTGGATCACATAGTAGCATTCATCATGTTCACGGAATAGCTAAAGCATTAGCCCTGGAAAACTTCAACATCAGTAGGCAAGTTGATTCTCCTTAGCAGATTGCTGTGTCTGTCCATGCATGGCAGTTTGCAGCTAGCACTGTCTAAACTTATACGAGTTGTTATGCACAAAACTTCAGTCGATTTTTAGACAAAAGGCAACCTTTTCACATGCTTTAATGAAATGTACTCCCACCGTCCCATAATACAAGAGCGTTTTTGACACTACACTAGTGTCAAAACGCTCACATATTATGGGACTGAGGGATTAGCTAGAATGCTTAACAAGAACAGAGACAGGTTCTTAACAAGACATAACACAACTCTCCCTCACCCATCAAACTCGAAAACAAAACAAAACAAAAGCCAACACCAAAATAACAATCTGAACTTCCATGCTTGGATGGCCTGCTTGATATTTATGCTTCATCATCGCCATGTCCAGCTTCACTTGATGCTTCAGCCACAACACCTGTCCCTGCTAAATGGTGTACAAGTCAGTAGGATGAAACCATGCATCTTAAGGTCTGATACACATTCACTGTCTTATTTTGTGGCACAACAACTGAAATAGATTAATTAACATATACTCACAACTAAATGTAAAAAACTAAAAATTAGTAAAGATACCTGGTGGACTGTAGAAGCTAAGGTAGGGATAGAGGGCCCATGTAATATCTTCTTGCTGACACAGCTCGTTGGAGAGCTCCTTCAAGCTTAGTGACTTGAGATCGATCATATAGGTGCCAAGATCCGTGATTGCAAAAACAATGACAGTGCCCTCGATGGAGCCAACCAACTCCGTGGTTACCTCGGGATCGCCAACGGGGAGAATAGTCTCGAGGTTGATGCGGCTCCGTCGTGTCCATGACGCAAGTCCATCAGGATCCACCTCCCTCCACCAGATGGTGAGGTCGAAATTGTACAGCTCTGCGAGCCCAAGCCGACCGTCGTCCGATGCCATGAGGATAGGGGCGATGGGGCACCGAAAATATATAATAGAACACCTGCACCCAGGCCCTTCCTATCTAGCCATCCATTCTGCGCTTCGCGATTCGTGCAAACACATTTCTCTTTTTTGTTTCTCTCGCATAAAACATGTTTTGAAGTTCAAACCTTTGCAGCGTGGCAAAGCTTTCTATCTAGAATCTAGGATAAATCTTTCAGATTTTTTGGTCAAAAATAATTTTTTTGTATATTTATTTTTGACCAAAAAATCTGAAAGATTTATCCTAGATTCTAGATAGAAAGTTTTGCCACGCTGCAAAGGTTTGAACTTCAAAACATGTTTTATGCGAGAGAAACAAAAAAGAGAAAATTTCAGATAAAAAGTTAGTTGTGTTGCACAGATCTTAAAGTAATATTGGACAACTAGGATAGAAGGGCCCGGGTGCAGATGTTTTAAAAATCCACGTCCGATGGGGCACCCCATTGAGCACGGCAGATGAATGTCCAATAGACAGTACCCAGCCAAGTCATACATGAGAGTACCATTACTATGGTCCCTCGAAATGGGGAAATAGAGCACGTCTCCAACGAGAACACTAGGCATCGTGGTGAAGCTGATTTCAATCTCAACAAAACCAACATCCAGAGTGACCGGAGAGCTCCAGTTACCCGTCTCCGACGAGTACACGGAGGCAGTGGCGACCCTCGCTTCCTCGTCAAGGCTGACGAAAACCACAAGGGATGGACCCAAATGGCAGTCACCGTGCCTGCAGCCGTCCGCGGCACAGAGCACCGACGCAGAGCTGCTCGTCCCCGGCATTTCGGGGCAGCGCAGCACCATCTGGCTGCCCGTCACGGGCTCCCAGATGACTAAGAGCGGGATGTTCGCATCCCTATCGAAGTACTGGAGGAGGACGCGGCCGTGGCGGCAGTCCTCCATGGAGTAACGACTGTGCAGGAGATCGGGCTCGCACGGGCGGAAGTCAGTGGTGGGGACGAACTCGGTGCACAGCCAGCTGTGGAGAAAGCCGAGCATTGGAGGCGTTCGGTGGAAGTCGCGGTACCGGCGACGGAAGCCGCAGCTGGCGAGGAGGCGGCGCCACGGCTTGCACGCGAGGGAGGCGCGGAGGAGGTTCCCGGGATCGTCCGGCGGGAGGCGGATGAGGATCTCCTCCACGAGCTCCTCCATCTCGCCCAGCTGCCGCACCAGCTTCGGCGGCATCGTTCGTGGCCGGTGACCGGGGATCGGGAGGCCCTAGGGTTGTGGTGGTTTTGGGGGGATTGGATTTGAGAAGACGAACGGAACGAGCGAGAAAATTTCGGCGGTTCTTCATATTTTCAATCTGGCGCCTCTTTGTTTTTAATTTTACATTTTAGCGTCTCAATCGTTACAAAATTACTGAAGTGGGCACAACTCATCAAATCAAAATATAAAAAGGACTAGAGGCCGTGGCAAGATTTTTTTTTGCCCCGCATATATACAAGAACAGGAGGATAGCACACGCTTTGACATGTCGATCTTTAGTTGTGAAATTATTGGCTAGTGACAGGCGCCGGGAGGCGGGCCGAAATTTCGGCCGGTCACACCGCGCTCGTCCGATCTAATCTTGTTTAGCTGTCTGATGTGTCCACCTATTTCTCAAATCTCTTCCCAGACAAGTCAAACACCCGGGGGAGAATAGAAATCACATCGTGGATCCGTGCTTGCGGAGCCGCGGGTCGCCTGTGTTGTCTTCAGCCACCCAACTTGCCAGCCACCCGCGTCATCCACACTCGTCGGCCTCCCTATGCCATTGCGCCGTCGCCGCTCGTCGTCGCCGCTCACCGTGGCAGCTCGTCGGTTGCAATACCGACGTCCACTGATCTGCCCCTTCCTATGCAGCAATGGCGGGGGCGTCGGTTCCAGCATCTGCCGCAACACCATTGGTGCATAGAAAACATCGTGTGCATCAACGCCTCGCCGCTACAACTATTTCTCGCCGGTCTCTAGTTGAAGCTTTTCAAATACTCCCTTCGTTCCATATTACTCGTTGCAGAAATGGATGTATCTAGAACTAAAATACATCTAGATACATCCATTTCTACGACGAGTAATTCGGAACGGAGGGAGTAGATGGTTGAAGTTTTTGTGTCAACAATTGCAACTTTTTGCTTTCCCTGATGCCAGTTGAAGCTTCGTATATCGCCGGTTGAAGCTTTTTTCATCACCGGTTGCAGCTCCCGTGGTTGCATGGTGGCCGACCCTCGATCCCCGTCGTCTCCGGTTGAAGCTTTCGACAATACCAGTTGTAACATTATCATCGTCGGTTGCAACTTTTAGTGTTGCGCAGTGGCCGACCCAACTTTCTCGTCGCTTTTCTCCTCGCCGGTTGCAACATCGTCCTCTCTGGTCGTAGCTTTTCTCGTTGCCGGTTGCAACATCGTTGTCCCTGGTCATAGTTTTTCTCGTCTGCAACACCGGTGGCATTGGATGAGGCGGAG